>NW_025221020.1:504270-593069 GCF_014066325.1 Apis laboriosa
ATAATAATAATAATAATAATAATAATAATAATAATAATAATAATAATAATAATAAAGGAAGGAAGGAAGAAAGGAAGAAAGAAAACAAAAATAATTTGAAAGAAAAAATGGAAATGATAAAAAAGGAGAAATGAAGTACGACATAAGCGTATTAAATTTATTATTTTTCTTATAATCCAATTGTAAATTGTATTAATTGCTTCGTTTTGAACGTATTATTGTAAGATAATTATCTTCTTCATTTTCTTATTCTGTCATCGATTAGTAAAACTCTACCTCGTGCACACGTCGATCATTTTTCATAATTCTCATCATTGTTTTTCTAAGCAATTTCTAATTGTCTTACATGTCGAAGAAATCGCCCGCTGTAACTTGAACGATTTCAAATAATACCTTTCACTTTGAATATTCTGTTTGCGCAAAGTGAAAGGTAATATAGACAATCTAAGTACAATTGCTGCTCCTTGAAAATTCAAATTTCTGTTGGAAAATACTTCGTCCAAATAAATCTTATTATGTCATTAGCAATAACAAAATGCAAACAAAAGTTAAATTTAAAAACCCAATATCTTACATACGTTGACATACGTTTTACTAGGCGCCCTTACGAATTTATCTGTTTTTCTAACTTTCGTTGTCTATCTTCTTCCATTCTGATCACTCAATGACTTGTAAATAATGTACATTTAAAATTTTTCGACTCCCATTTAAATCGCTCAACGAATAATCCTAAAACTTTTTCAGCATAATCCGACGAGTTTCCAGCGGAGCGAGTCGACAAAAAAAAAATCAAGTTAACGTTATTGTCTAAATGTAAGTTCTTATCTTCCTGTACAGCTAAAGTGATATAAAAAAAAAAAAAAAAACAAGAAGAAAAAGAAAGAAAGAAAGAGAAAAAGAATGAAAAAAGGAAAAAACACAAAAGAACAAAATAAAAATGAAATATAATAAAAGTGAGACGAACAACAAATAAACATAAAGACAAAGAGATAGAGACGTTAAAGAAATGCATCTTTATGTGTAGATGTAAATTTTGAAAGAACATTACATTAAAATAATAATAATAATAATAATAATAATAATAATAATAATACGTATTTTTTGA
Organism: Apis laboriosa; assembly: GCF_014066325.1. Classification (NCBI taxonomy): domain Eukaryota; kingdom Metazoa; phylum Arthropoda; class Insecta; order Hymenoptera; family Apidae; genus Apis; species Apis laboriosa. The sequence continues at coordinate 505,376 of NW_025221020.1, forward strand.
TGAGATGGAGAAAAACATTACATGTAGCTTATATATTAAAGTAAACGAGCGAGAAATAGAAAAAAAAAAAAAGAATGTGCATGTAGTATGAGTGAGTGAATGGAAGAGATAAAAACGAGAAAGAGAATACGATTGTCAGTGATAGCCTGGCCTTTTTCGCCAACCTTTAGTCGTACCAATCGCATTTATAATAGGGGGGTAACTGTAGTCTTCGTAAAAAGAAAAATCATGAATGGACTTAAATAAAAGAAAATAAAAATCTAGAAGAAACACTTAAGGATAAGCAAAGTTTTCCAGAATCGAGAGCTTTTCAGGTACTTAAAAAAAAAAAAAAGAAAAAAACAAACAAAAACAGAGAAGAAGACGAAGAAGAAGAAGAAGAAAAAGAAGAACAAGAAGACGAAGAAGAAGAAGAAAAAGAAGAAGAAGAAAGACAGAAAAAAGATAGAAGAAAAGAAATTCAAATCGCTTCACACTGGCCGTTAAATGATTAACTTAGAGTTTTTGTATCGTATGTTGTTAAGACTACTGTTTTTTCTCACTCAAACCCTTGATATCAGTATTTGAGAGAACGATATTGTCGCGTCACTTTGATATCTTTAAATGAACAATATGAGAAAATAAAGTAGAAAAAAGAAAAGAAAAATTATTAAAAAAAGTTTGGAAAAATAAATAAATAAGAAATGATAGAGGGGAAGAGAGAGAGAGAGAGAGAGAGAGAGAGAGAGAGAGAGAGAGAGAGAGAGAGAGAATGTGTAAACAAAACGGCCGTGCACTGCAAAACGTACATTCATTAAAATACATATTGTCGTTTAGCACAAATCAATTGAAAATCGAGAAATTAAATAATTAGAAAAGGACGGAAGAAACCGAAGAGAGACGAAAAGCCACATAAACCGAGGACGAAGTTGTTAAAAAAATAAATAAATAAAAATAAAAAAACGGGAAAAAAGGGAAAAAATAATATAGACACCAGTACAGTCATGTCCGAAAAAAGCAAGAGAATCATGAAAGATCTGCTTCTCTGTATATACATTTAAAAAAATGCAGTAAAGAAAAATACGAATGAAGGGAACATTTCTTTTCTAGACATTACCATTATACATATGTACTGTAATTATATAAAACATTAATAATACATATTTTCGAGATACACGACCAGTCGGAAAATGTTTGTTCAATGAAGACTACGGTTCGATCTAACGCATCATTAATTATATTTAACGTAGAATCGATATTTACATGTGAATACACTCGCATCAGCATTTATATGTAAATATTTGACTAGCGTTAAGTGAAAAAAATTATGCATAAACTTGCAAACTTCGTAGTTTTCTCCATACGATTACATATTATTCCTTTGTAATTTCGATGAATGCTAAAGGCCTCGTTATTTTCACATATTCTGATACACGCATGTTTCGAACTGAAACTATTGAATTTAGACTTTTAAGATCGTTCTGCTGTTATAAATCCGTACAAAAACCATTGGTACAGTATAACTTGGAAATTAAAAAATCTAAAAAAAAATTACATGATCTTATATGATATTTTATGGATTGATTTTGCCATTCATTTTATTCATTTAAACTGAAAATTTATTTTCGAATTACCAATACATTTTTTATGATTAACGTCAGAATATTAATATGTATTTTGTAGAAAAATATGATTATAATAATTTTCTTATTTTTTTTAATTGATTGTATAATTGTATGATTGAGAGTCTAGTCGTAAAGAGATGAAATTGTAACTTAAATTTATAAATATTAAATGATGAAGTACTTGTATACACGTCATATACATCTGAACAGACAACCAAAATATGATTATACAATGAATGCGTACACTCACGAATTAAAATATTAATTAATTCTATAGTAAAGTTGTATGTTAGATAGTTTAAATATTTTTAACTCTTACTGTCGATATTGGCATCTAAAACCTCTCTTAAATTTTAGTAAATAAATAACTATTTTCTTTTCTTTTCTCTTTCTTTTTAATAATTGATATATGAAATAATAGATATATAAAATTCATAAAAATTATATCGAATTATCGACAATTAGATAAATCATTAAAAATAAAAAAAGAATTGAAATAACATTTACAATTATAAAAGCTACTATCAAATATTTTTCATGTGCAAATATATCAGGAAATGTAAAATGTAAAATCGCAGAAATTGATAAGTATCGATCAATGTAATTGCTCGCTCTTGTTGTTTTTTTGTCAGAAAATAATGAAGAAAAAACAAAAAAATACTCCGTGGATATGACTGTACAGCGTATTAATTTGTCCGGAGGTACATATATCGAAAATCCTTTTTCAAATCGAAGTATTAAGGATTGCATATTGTACATAAACAAGATATTTTCTATATAAAGGACATCGCTCGGTAAGGCCGATGACTCGAAAAATATTGCAATATTATGATAATTCTTTTAAGCGGTAGGATAGCCTTTAATCGTTTTATGTAATGTAATGATAGAAGAGGGTCTGGCAGAATAAAAGTGAAAGTTCTGTATTTAAAAATGTTTTTTAAGTGTACAATTATTCACTTATTTATTTTTTTGTTTTTCAAATGTACATTAATCATGTTCCAAACTATTAGAATTAACATTTTCGAATTCATTTCGTTGATTTTCCACCTCCTTAAGTTAAAAATATTAAATTAATCATTGGTAAATAAAATAATAATGAATAGTAACGAATTTTTTATACAATTTTAAAAAATCATAAACTTACTTGTTGAATAATGTCTAATAGCATTGTATTTTCATTAGATTGAAAAAATTCATTTATTTCTTGTGGAATACAAAAATGATTTGGAATTTTTGGTTGAATACCAATTTCTTCGCCAATAAATCTAAATTCTGGAGTACTTTCTACAAGATTCTGTAGTTCTTCGTATGTAAAAAGTGTTCCTTTGACAACAGATTCATCCAAAGGACCAAAATCAACTATTTTTACTTTTTCTTTTTTATATCGTATAACATCAAATGAATCTATATCACAATATATTATATATTAAATTAAATAAATTTTTCACAAAGATATTCTATAATTACTTACAATTATTCAATGGAAATCTATCTTTAATACGTTCCATAAATAAGCTTTTGATATCTGTTTGAATGTTATATTTTTCTGATTCATTATAACTATGATATTGTGATATGTCTCGTTGACTGATTGCTGGAAAAAATTTAAAATAAAATATTAATTCATTATAAATAATCAAATAACAAATGAATTATGAACATTCTAAATATTCTAAAAAATTTGTAATTTCTTACCTATAAGTTCATTTTGTATTACAAAACATCGAAATTCTGTACAGGGATTAATATCTCTCCATTTCTTTAATATAAGACAAGATTTTATAGGAGTTTCATAATCCAAATAATTTTTTGCATTATTCAAATCTTTAGCAATTCTATCTGAACTTTTTAATAATAAATATATTTCTTCCAATGTTTTGCATTTTAATGTTTTAGTTGGTGCAACCCAAGTTGCATCCTAAAAATAGATGCATATACATGATAAAATTAAATATTTTTCAATAAAAGTCAATAGATAATATTCATACCAAAGGTGAACTCCAATTACTTTTTATAAAAACTGCACCATATTCATCTATAACATTTTGAATTTGTTGACTAAATTGTGGAAATGTTGGTTGAACCTCAAATAAATGCTGATAGAAAATAATTTTCAATTATTTTTCATGTAACCATATATTATAAATTTTAAATTTACCTCATCATTTATTACTGGAGATCCATCCATCCATTCTGCATTTTGTAAAATTGTATTTGTTGCTTCAACAGGTAAAATAAATGCACCATGTTCCAAATATTTAAGAACTTCGTCAGGAATATAAATAATTGTTGCTTTTAAAGAATCTTTACAAAATAAAGGATACCATGATGTAAAAGAACATTCAGGTTTTAAAATATTGACCATATTAATTAATGCCTAAATTGATCAAAAACTTTTATTAACAAATTGAATTTTTAATTAATATTTATTAATTTAATAATTTCAAATTTATCATTTACTTGATTTTAATATTTTTCAAGTTATTTCGTTATATATGATATAAATTTTAAAATTTATTATGTATTTTTTTTAATAATTTATTTCAAATATCATTGAAATAAAAATTAAGTTCACTTAAGCAGAAGTGTTTACTTAGTCACATATATATAATATGCAATATCAATGATGCCACTATTAATATAATTAAAACTATTATTTTGACAAAAAATAATATATGAAAATATAGATTTCCATTAAAAAATTAAATTTATATAAATTATATACATTTTAAATAAATTTTTGTGTAAATTTTCATAACTGAAAATGAAATTCAATTATAATCAAATCACTATATAGATCATGTAAAATATAAAATGGCAACTGTACAAAGACAATAGGCGTCGATTTCTTTGATCATATTTTTCGTTTCTGTTATAAAAGATATAATATATTCTTATATTTAATTAACAAAAATATTTATATTTATTGAATAAGTTTTTACGAACATTAATTTCAACAAATTATGAATCAACTAATGTGAATTGATTTATACAAATATAAATAATTTTGATAATTGTAATAGTTAACCTACCACTATCGTGTAATTATTATCGCGTTTTTATAAAATTTATAACGGAAAAATAATTTAAAAATGATAAAAAATATCATTTTAAACAAATATTTTATAATTAAAAGAAATGAAAAGAAAGTTACGTTGTCTATTATACATGATTTATTAAACGTGTCAACATTGATATTTTCAAATTCATGAGATTCGATTATATAAATATTCTAATTAAATTATTGTAGTGCATTCTCATTACATTTTTTTTAATAATATGGGTAAGCAATATAATTATTATAAGTTGCATAATTATATTATTTAATAAAAGCTCAAATTCTATTTATAAATTATAACTAAATTTTTTTCTTCTGTGTGGCAAGTGATGGCAGGGAACGAAAATACATCTGGATCTTTAGCAGAAGATTCGTTATCCACAAGATTACAATGGCTTCGTCAACGTAGAGAAGCATTGCAAGAAAAATTAGCACAAAAAAACAATGAGCTTAAAAACTTATGTGTAGAAGAAGCGGAATTGACTGGTGTTTTACCACCAGAAATTCCATTAGAACCTGGAGAAAGTCCACCAATATTCCGTAAAAGAATCGGAACAGCATTTACATATCCACAGAATTTAATTAATAAATTGAAAACAAATGAAGTTGTATGTTTCTAAAAAATTTCAAAAAATTAAATTAATATTTTGTTCAAAATATTAAAATAAATAATTTATTATTATATTTTTTAGGAGGAATCTGCTTTGGAATTAGAACGACAAGTTCAAATTGGTATAGTAGAAGCTGCTTTAGGAATTGTGAATGATCCTAAAGAAAGCAAAGCAGTACGCCGTAAACATAGACTTGTTTATCAACAAAGTCAACGTAGACTTCAAGAATTGGAAGCACGTTTAAATTTTCTAAGACAAAGTCGTAATAAAACACATCATTCAACACAATTTCAACACTCTACCATTTGTAATGCTCAGTCACATTTACATACTAATGTGAAACATAGAACAAAGAAACCTCGACCACCATTAGATGGCACAGGTATGATAATTTTTTATTCTAGATATAAAAAAATCATACTTATTTAATTTTACTTTAGATATATTTTTTTTACAGTTAATGACGTAAATACTAAAATTACAAGAGGATTGCTTCAAGAGAGTGGTATAAGTTTAAGTCCATTAGGATCCGAAGATAAATGTAATGCTTATCCTAATCATGGATATGACGATCAATCCCTAATACCTAATAGTTATAATCATAATCACATCAATCCTTATTGTCCAACAATTTCTGATCAGCGACAAAGTATCAAAATAATTGAACATGATCATAACGATAATCAAAATGTTTACATATTATCCGATCAATGTCGCACGCGAACATATTCTCATGGCAGTGGTAGTTCACGTACTCAAAACTTTTATCAAGATAGTGAACGATTGTATAGACCTTTGCCAAATACATATACCGAAGATGAGCGACAATTACGATATCGTCAATTTCAACAAGATCAAGTACATAATTATCAACAATATTCTGATCATAAACAATTGGATAATGATATCCAACGAAGATCTGGACAAGAATATTATGAAAGAGATTTTCGTACATTACATTATACACATATACCTGAATTCCCAGTATATCATAAAAATAATTCTCAGTCACAATCTGTAATAAGACGAGACCGCGATATTAACACAAATAAAAATTTACGATACACAGATTCACCAAGTGAATCACAATTACCATCAGGTTATTGGATGCGATATGAAGATGAAATTGTTTGGTGCACAGATGATCAATTTGCTTCAGATAGATTTGGCAGTTTAGATCGAAGAAAACGCAATGCTGTTCAACATAGTAGTAGTATTGGCACTGATATACAACCACGATATCGTACAGTATCTGTAGGTTGTAGTAAAAATTCTTACATTTCATCTCAAAATACTTCTGTCCATTTACTTCCATTATCCGAACAATCATCTAGTAACAATAAAATGTTACTACGTACCCAATCTTTAGGTAGTGTAGAAAAATGGCAATCAAGTCATTTGCATGATAATAAAGATACAATAGATAATATTGGTAAAAAAGGAAAAGAAAAAGAATGGTATGAAACTTCTTTGGATTCAGGCACAAGTCCAGGATCAGATATCAATTTAATATCATCGCATAAAAATATTCATTATCAATCTACTCTACCTGTTTGCTCTAAATCATCAACTGGTGAAGACAAAAATAATTATATGCCTTCAGTTAATCATCGTAAAAGTGATATATTGATGGTTGAAACTGATCAACATTTGCAATCATTGTCTTCTCGTTACGAACCGACACATATAAAAGTGCTTGAAATTCCAGCGGAATCAAAATCACCGCAAGAAACGAATGAAGAAACAATTGTGTTGGGATCTTCACAGAATTGTACAATTGTACAAGCTGGAAGATATCAACCATATAGAGAAGTTACAAAACCTTTTGAAATGTCTGATTTCTATAAATATTCCACTAAATTTCGTAAAAGAAATGAAACGAATGAACAAAATATTTCAAATGAAATTCAAAATGATTCTCGAGGATCACACTATATTGGAACAAACGATATACTCGGAGAATCAGAATCAAATATTATACATAATGGTTCAATTGCTGGTTCAGTTCAAAAAAGAATTTATCAACCGGTTCAACGAATGACATGTCAACCTTATCTCACATCATTAAGATAATTTTTAATTGTCCATAAAGTAGATGTAATTTAATAGAATAATATGATACAAATAATATAGGCTGGACCTATCTGAATATTCAAAATATTTAAAATTCATTTTCAATTTTTAAAAATTTTTGGTTCAATATAACAATTATAATTTGAGATATTTTTTTATAATTTTATATATTATAATCTAAATTTTATAGATTATAATATTCAAATTAATTAAAATTAATAGAGAGACCTGAAAAGTGCCTTATTTTTGTTGAACTTATCATTAAAATTATAACTAAAATTCAATTTATAACAAATATATTATAAGATAAATTCTTATATAAAAGAAAACTGTTAATGAATAATTTTTAACATATTGTATCAAGATTTTCTAACATTAAATTATCTAGAAATTCTATTCTAGAAATTAGATTTTATAATTGATAATCATGATCAGGCTTAAAAATAATATTTTTTATAAAAAAAAATGAAGTAAGCCAAAAAATGATCGTGTTTATTGTATAAATAAAAAATAAAAATATAATCTTTTATAATTTTACTTTTATAATTTTACTTAATATTTATAAGACATAGCCGAAAGTTACTTTTAAAATAATTTAAGAAGTTAAAAATACATTTGAAAGATAATAAAAATGTATAGTATTAAAACAATAAATTTTAAAAAGAAAATATATAAATAAGTAATAATTATAAGAAATAATTATTTAAGTATATTTCAGTATATTATACATTTATAAAAGTATTTTATAAAAGTAATTCTTTTAATAAATTTCTGTACAATGTAAAATAAGAATAAAGACATAAAAAAAAAGATTTTGACAGAAAAGGAAAAATTTCTGATGTATTAATTCAAATGTTATACTTTAATTATATTTATTTAAAAGAAATATATAAACATAACAAAATTCTATTTAGTTTCAAAATATATTCTTATAATACATTCTACTTAATTTCGCAATTTTAATTTTTGTATTTAACAATTCAATGTATACTCAAATTAATATTATTAAATTATATAAATATTATATATATAAGTTCAATAGATATGAATAATTCTTATTTTCTCTCTTTTCATTTTATCTTCATTACTTATTAAATATATTGTCTAAAATAATATAGTAATTTGTTAAAAATAAATAAAAAAAATTGATTGATTTAACTTTATCTTTAATATTCTTTAATGTTTTCATAAAAAAAAAAAACAGTGTTACATTTTTTTGTAATTATATTTTATTTACAAAACAGTATTGTATTATTTCTATGAAAAAATCAGTGAATAAAAAATATTCTTGAATTTGAGAGTTTTTTAATTCCTATATTTAAATTATCACAAAAATTAACATTTCAAATTAAATTTACAATTACATAAATCTCAAAAGATACATTTTTTTTTTATTATTTATATGATTGATCATACTATTAAACATTAAATATTTAAAAAAAAATTTCTTCCGCGATATTCTTTTACATATTTATTTAGAGAACTTAAGCGTCCGTTGTCCTATTAATAAATATTTTAAACAATTATATGTTTAATAATTTAAAACTATAGTACATATTAATTTTGTTAATTTCTATATTAAAATATAAATATTAATAAAAATTAATATAAAGCTATTAATTTTGTTATATTTTTATATAATATTATGAATAACATCGAATAATGTGCTGATAATAGAAGATTAAGAAAAGATTTAATGCCTTTTACAATAAAAAATTTTTGTTTGATCATTTGTAAAATTATATTAATTTAAAAAAAAATTTATATAAAAAATAGACAAAAACAATATATCAATTAAAAAAATTAAAACCAATCAATAAATAAATTAAACAGGATTAAAATCTACATTATTTGTTTCAGTCAAAGTATGTGTTTAAACTAAATTAATTTAAAAAAACTATTATTCTTATACATAACGCATTTTTTTTCTTTGTAGAATAAGATATATATTAAAATGAATAAAATATAATAAAAAGAAAATTAAATTTTAAATTATATAGTGAACAAAATCTTATCTGATAAATTTTTTTGATATAGTACGGAATAACAATCAATTAATTATACCTAAAATATAATTTACCATTAACTAATTTCATCTTAAAAATTATCTCTCATACTATCACATAAATTATTATAAACTATGATACACTTAAATAGTGCAATTGCAAAAACATATACGCATAACATATTATATGAGCGAAGCATTGTTTTTCACTTTACAACTGCACTTCACAAAATGAATTAAAATTGAACTTACAATCAGACCCATTGGCAGTGTATATTTCCCTGCTTTTTGGACAATAACAAGACATACATTATTGAAAAACACATTAGAATCCATAAATTACATTCAATGTTATCAAACAACATGATTATTATTCTTATTGATAACGCATAAATTTTAATAATAATGTTAAAAAAAAATTAATATATAACACATGAAAGTTATATATTTTAATTACTTTCATATGTTTTTTAATTGTGATAGCATGTATTAGATGCATTAACATTATATTAAAATGAATATACATAATAGATAAAACAAAAATATAAGACAAGTGCTTTATATAGGGACAATATACAGAATATTCTAAATAGATTTATAAGCGACGTTAGCAATAACAATAAACACTTAATTATAACAATTCGCTATAAAATTAACAGTATAGAAATTCTATAGAAAATATAAACAATTTACATATTTTATCATGAAAAGATTGTTTGAAAAAACTTTCGATAATATTAGGTCTTATTGACGAACAATGTGATTATCTTATTCTTTAAAGACAACACTGAAGATAGATAATGTTGTTGAAGAGAAGAGTATCTTATCACTAAGTTAATAATAAATGGAATTTACATATATGAAATATTTTTAAACAATTTGATAATCAAATATTCACTCAGAGCAATAGATTTAGAATATAATCTTTTAATAGAAAAAATCATTTTTATAAAATAACTAATAAAAAAATTGATACCATATTCTTTGGTTTTTATTTCTATTTATAAAGCTCTGATTGCCTTTTTTTCATACCAGTGAAAATAATAATTTATTTTTTTAATAATATTATTTATTTAAAAAATTTAACTTAAACTTTTAACTAAAAAAAATGTCTAAATATACTAAATGTATATTTAATGTATTTAATACAAATATAAAATGCAAAAAGATAAAATAACAAAGATTCCAAACAGCTTTGAATTTAATACTCGTTTATAAAATAAATTTTATTTGTTATTTTTTTCTATATCTGAAATCTGTTTGTGTATACTCGCTAAAAAGAGTTTTTTTTTTTATTATATTTAGCAGTACACACATTCAACCAAATTTTCATACTATCGCCCAGACATACACTTATTATATAGAACACTCGATTTGCGCAATTTATCACGGTTATCTTAAAACTATTAATTAGAAACTAACGCTATACAGTTTAATAAGTTAAGGAAATTTGTTAAGTGTTCGCAGAGCCATAATTGGAGGTAGGACAAAACTTGTTAATTGTATCCTCAATATGAATAATTGATACTCAAATAGATATTACATACTGATTATTACGAACAATAGATTGTTTATATATTTTACTATCTCATTAATTCAAATCAAAATTTTACATTCTATAAATTCTTCATTATCCAAGTTGAATAACAAATAAATATAATAAAAGTTGAGGTTTTTTTTTGCTGGCAATATAAGTACCCAACCGAAATTAAAATTAATTCTAAACTAATAAAGCTATACGTTATAAAAAAATAAATTTATATTTTTTTATTTTATTTAATCTGTTTTTAAGCAAACATTAAGTTTCAAGCCAAAAATTAATAATAAGTATAATATTTACGAAAATAATTCTATTAAAAATCTTAAACAATGATTCTCCTCAAAAAAAATAAGGATTTCTTAATAAAAATTTTAAATATATAAATTTACTTTTGTTGTTATAAAAAACAATATTTATTTATTTTATTTAAAAAAAGATATTTAAAGCCAAATTAAAAAAGGATAGAAACAAAATTTTTTATTTTTATACTGGCAAATGATTATTATATGATATATTCTATTAATCGAATTAATTTGGACCACTGATATATAATAGATTGATGCGTATTTTTATGATTGAGTATTAGTTGTAATAATATTGGTCAAGATACATAAACAAATTCGATTAGAAAATAACTATGTAACATTTAAAAACTTGCCATTGTACATGAGACTGTAACCTCTTTGTTATTGTTTTTTGTTGTTATTAACTTGATATTATTTACATATTTTTCACGTAAATATTATCAAGTAAAAGCACACAAATTTTTCATTAATGTAGTTGAGATGTCTTTAAATCATAACCATTGAAACAATTTATAAACTACTTGTCTATTCAGCCATTGAAACCACATACAAGTGGTGGATGAGATAGATGATACAGTTAACAACAATAGTAGCAGATTACTAAATTAATACAACTACTCAATCTAAAATTCAAATTCAGACCATTCAGATTCTTCTGAACCTGAAAAAAGGGAAACAATATCTTCAAGATCTACATCATATATCCAACGAGTGTCTCTTTCTTCAAAAAAGTCCCACAAAATTATTTGCTGTAAAAATTTGGAAATCTTTTACATATCTTTAATAATTACTCAATGTTAAAAAATCTTTTACATATATTTAACAATTATCAATGTTAAAAAACATAATATCAAAATAAATCAATAATATTTATTATTAATTGAAAAATTTTGAACTTACTCGCAAAATATCATCTGCATCTGCATTACGTCGTTGACGAACAGGAGGACCAACATCTGTTTTAGTGCCATCAGGAAGTGCATGTAGATAAAAGCACTTATTGCCAAATGGACATTTACCACGTCCTTTATTGAAGTACTTACAATCTTTAGTACTATAATAAATAAACAATATAGTACAATTAAATATTTTAAATGTATATAATTTATCTTACCTTAATGCACATTTGTAATCCATTATTAATTTTTCTTTCTCTTCTTTTGTATCTACCCAGTACATACTTGGACATACGAAGTCAGAGGTAGCACGACATTCTGGACAAGCTCTTATAATTTTATTGTCAAATTGTTTAGCTTGTCTCCATTTTCTAATACAACTTAAACAAAAGCAGTGATTACAATTAGGTAAAATACCAAATCTTTGTTCTCCAGATGCTTTTTCCATTATAACTTCAAAACAAACGCCACAAGATTTTTCTCTGCTACGTTGAATAGCAAATGAAAGCTCCATGTCTACTTCATGTTGTTTGACACATGCCTGGAACATTAACATTAATAATGATTTTACTAATAATTTATATATTCTGTTTTATATATTTAAACAATATAAACGATATAATATTGAATATATAATTACATTTGTATGTTTCTTTCTAAGTTCCTCGTTATATGGATGAAGTGCAGCACGATTACATAATTCACAAATATCTCCATGTAAATATGTACAATTACGTTTTTTGCAAATTCCAGTTGCTTCTGCATATGGACATAAAGGTTCTAAAGCTGGACTGGATGCTTGACCAGATGGATTTACAGCTTGAGCATAAGATATTGAAATTGAAGAATTTATAGATGTTCCTGAAGTTGTAGAAGCTTCATTTGTGGAAGATGATCCAGCTATATGTGAAGGTATAAATTCTGGTGCCTTTACCCATTCCTCAGCAATAGAAGTATTGTCTTTGCTGAAAGTACATAAATATATTTTAATACATCATATTTTTTATCTTAATTATTATACATATATATGTATATGTATGTATGTGTATATGTATATGTATGTATATATATATATATATGCAGATATATGTCGTATATTTTTATATACCATATTATATAATTATTATGTGATATGCAAATGGTATTACGACTTAAATCTTGCTGAACTATAATGTCATCTGACGACAACATACACATTCTTTATTGTTGTCGGAGTTGAAATATTTGAAGTGTGTTGTCCAGGTGATGAACTTTCTATTGAATTTGCATTTACCAAATTGTTATCAACAGTTTCAGTACTATGACGAAAATAGCACTGATTTCCAAATTTACAGATACCAAGTTTAAAAAAGCGACAAACAGTATTCATAGATGGGGCAGAAGAAGATATTATAGTTTCATTATTTCCATCATTCCAAATTCCTTGAGTATGTCGGTATCTGCAATTATTTCCTTCACGGCACATACCATTTTTAAAATAACTATAATAAGAAAAAGTCAAAATTAAATTATTATAAAATATTAATATAAAATATTATTATAAAATATTTTTATTTATCAATAAATAATAACTAATAAATATTAAAACTACTTATGAATTTATATAAATCTATATTGTATTTATTTTATATAAATACATATATAGAAATATATAAAAGTCATTAAAATAAGTTTTCAAAATTTAATTTAATATTTATATATGTTTGTTTACTTACACAATATATGTTTAATTTTAATACATTTTTATTTACATAAAATTAAACAACAAATTATATTTTCATGATACAATTTCTTACAATTAATAGAATAATCATTAGATATAATTACAAAATAATTTCTTACCGGCAAACAACGCTCTGTGTCCAACTGTCGGCCATTTTCTAAAGCTTCCACTTTAACAATAATCGACAACGCGTCCTAGAAGGATCGCGTACGATTTTTTTGGAGTACAGTTGAAGAATATTGAAAATTTATCAGAATAAACGTACACTTTTATATTGCAAAATGTCTCATGCTATACTTCAATTTTATTTAATAAATAGTTTTTTTACAGATTTTTAAAAAAAGATATTTCTTACACACCGAGATTTTTAGTTTCTGTTCTTTTTTATTATTTTTGACGTTTCTTTAAGTTTCCTTTTTCACTAAAATTTTATCCTTGTACATGTGTACAATCGTTTTTATGCACTATTGTATAAATATTTAACATATACTGTAACTCATTGACTTTATACGTGAAAGCATACATATACGTCACGACTAAACACAGGCAAATTCACATTTAACCGTTATATACAAAATAGAGCATGCGCTCGAAAGTTTAAAATATTTAAAAGTAATTTATAATAATAATTGATTAATAATAAAGATTAATGAATTCAATATTATATATAATTATTTAGTATTATTAAAAAGAAATATAAACAAGGACATAAAGTTATAGAATATTTATTTAAAATTAACTTTCTTATCTTATTTTTCTTTTACATTTTTATTAAAACAATAATTTTATATTTGTTTTGCTATATATATATACATTATTTGATATTTTTATATTTATATATTTTTATATTTATTTTTGAATTTATTTTGAATTATATAATTTAATAATTCATTTTCATTAAAAAAAAATGCTTATATTTAATAAATGTGAATAATTACTCAATTAAAACGAATTTTTCTAAATACATATATATAATATATTTATAAATCAATACATAGCAAATTTTCAACAAATACAATTATTATTTTTGATTATAAGATATATCGGAAATCATTTCAACCATATTGTATTAATAGTTGTTATATTGATATAATGTTTTGTTTTTATTTAAAAATATTTTTCTAACATATTCATATGAAATGAAAAACAAAACATTAATATAATGTAATTATGAAAACGAAGCTTTATTTAGTTTAGTCCAAATAAATATAATCATATGTTGGTAGTATATGTAGACGGATTACCGCCACGGTTGTTGTGTTTCGACAATGAATTCGGATTTATATTTTTAACTAATTGAGACGAAGTGCTATTTAGCATTGAGAAAAAAAGGTGATATTTGCTTTTTAATATTTAAATCTAATAACTAAAAATATTATATATTTTTAAATAGAATATTATAATTTTAATTGATATACGATTTTGAATGTACATGGTATTTTAATTTGAAGTATTAAACTACAATCATTTACTTTGTTATTCAGAAAATGTTATAATTAATTGTTCTGAAATGTAAATATAATTTTTCTAATCTATTTTTATTTATGTTTTATTGCCTCTACTGTCATACTTGATTAAATCACAAATGTAAAATACAACATGGCGAAATGAAGCTACTTTTTATAATAACCTCAATTTTTTATTATTACTATTATTTATTATATGCTTTCAGAAAAAATGCAATTTTAATTGTTTTTAGAAAATATTTTATTATTTCTTTTTATTATATAATATATTATCAATTTATCTGATTTATGTTTATAAAATTCTATTTATATTTGTTAACATAATTTGAAATGAATTTATATTATTTATGTATTTATATTAAATGAATAAGTTATTTGATTTCTTATGATTTTTTATTTATACTTAATTTTCTTTCACTTTTATTAAAAATTTATTTTATATTTTAATTTATTTTAAAAATATATTTTAAAAATTTAATTGAATTTTAATATTTTTTTCATGAATATATATATAAATATGTATTTTTTTATGTAATATTCATATGATATTATTATTTTATATAGCTAATCATATAAATGAGCATGGATTCTAATATTGATATGGAATTATCAAATCATCCAACTCAAAAAGATTGTCATATAGAAAATGAAAATAAAACTGAAGATATAATTGAACTAAATAAAACAATAAATATTAATGTGGATGAAGTACAAAAATCATTAATTTCAAAAGAGAAACAAAAGATCACTGATATAAGTGAAAATAATGAGAAAATAAGCTTAGAAGATGTAAATCAAAAAAAATTATTGGATGAAAATTCAAAAAATATTGATTTATCAACTAGTGAATCATGTGAAGAAAATGTTTTTGAAGAAGGTAACTTACAAACAAATAAATTAAGTTTACAAGATGGTTTGCAAGATGAAAATAAGACAAATATAGTTACAGTTTGCCATAATATACAGTCATCAAGTTTATATAAAAATATTACAAAAAATGTTTCACAGGAAAAAAATCCAGAAATGCAATTAATGATATCCAATGTTATTGATAAAAATGAAGAAAAAAAGTTATCAGACAATGTTAATATAGTAGAATGTGTAGAATCTCAAAAATGTTTAGAAGATATATCAGAGGAAACAGAAAGTTTAGAGAGCATCAATGTAGATACAAATGATTTAAATTTAACAGAAAAAGAAATTAATGATAATGTTTTAGAAAATTCTCAAACAGAAAAACAATCTCTTAATGAAAAAAATAATTCAGATAATAAAAAGACTGATTCAAAAGAGACATTAGAAGATTGTGATAAAAATATAACAGAAAAGAATATTATAGAACCAGAAAATACAGAATTTGTACAATTTTCTCAAGAAAAACATGGAGATGCACAAATTGAAAACCAGTCTATAGATGCTGAAGATCCTTTTGGTGGAGATAATCTTATCACAGAAAATATTGAATCCATGGAAACTGATGATCTGAATGAAACTAATATAGATTTTTCTAAATTGTGTAATCGAGCTGATAATTTGCAAGATGTTGTAAATAATGGAGACAGTAATTGTAGTACTAATAAAAATGATAACAATGAAGAAAATAAAGATAGTACTATTGATATTTTACATTCTCAAAATGTTATTAAAAATAACAATGAAACTACAGTTCAATCAGAACATAATGAAAATTTAAATACAGAAGTTGAAGATTCAACTGAAAAATGTAATGATCAAACAAAAAAAACTGTCAATGAGATATCAATGGATACTGAAGAAGAACAATCTAATGTCTTACCAGGACAAGATGATGAGTTATGTATTATTCCAGATAGCATGAAAGTTATAATTCCTGAACAAACAGAAAAATCAAACTCTAATAATAAAGAATCTTTACATAAAAATAACCACGAACATAGTGAAGATAAACAATGTGAAAATAATGAATTAAATACTGATACAAATAAAAATTTGCAACAAAATCTAAAAGATCCAAATATTGCAAATGAATGTGTTATAACAGATACAAAAAATATTAGGACAGAGAAAGAATCAATTGATAAAATTACAGCTATCTCTACAGATGTGATTAATATTGATGAGGAATCAAAAAATTCTGAAATTGAAGAAATAACAGCTAAAGAAATTTGTAAACAATGTAATGAAGAAAGATCATGTAAAATTAAAGTAAAAATTGGTTTTGATACTTACAACGTGTGTTCAAAAACTTGCAAAGCTTTATTTAAAATTGCTAACAATAGAGCAACAGATATACCCAGTGATGGAGTTAATTCTAAGAGAGAGAAACGTTGTGCAAACTGTTTGCTAATTGTTGAACCTAATGATGAACGTAATCTTTCTTGGGAAACAATGGAATTTTGTAATGAGGAATGTTTAGGCAAATTTCAAACAAAATATGGAAGTTATTGTAGAAATTGCAATGGTTCGGTCCAAGCAGTCAGTTTAGGAAAGTATTGTGTACGATTTGGTTATGATGTTAGACAATTTTGTTGTTCCACATGTTTGGAAGAATTCAAAAAAGGCTTAAAAGTATGCAGTTATTGTCAAAAAGATATAAGCTCTAGTACAGAAGGTTTTCTTGCACCAGTTGGTGATAAAGGCCAATTTAAAGATTTTTGTACGCAAGATTGCATGGAAAAATATTCAAAAATGAGTTCTATTGAACCTCCAAATATGGAAAAAAAATGTTGCAGCGTTTGTCAAGAAGTAAGAAATCATTTCTTTTTTTTATATTTATATTTTTAATACATGTCCAATAGAAACCTTCTAAAAAACAGTTATATTTTTTATAACAGGAAAAAATTGTTCATTGTGAAGTTCAAATAGATAGATCTGATCCTGTAGCTATATGTAGTGAACCATGTTTTGCAGCATTCAAATTTGTAAAAAAGGTTGATCCTGATCAATGTTCCACTTGCAAAAAATTTTTTGAATTACCTAATAAAAAAAGTTCTGTTGTTTTTTATGAGAATGAGGCTCATATGTTTTGTTCTAAAACTTGTTTAAATATATTTATTATTACTAATAGGAAAATTGTTCCATGTAATTGGTGCAAAGTAAAAAAATATAATTTTGATATGATCAAAAAAGAATTAAAAACAGGACAAGTAATGATGATGTGCAGTTTAAATTGTTTAACATTATATCAGGTATAAAATAAATATACATTTTTTATATTATATAATGTATAAAATTAATTATATTTATTTTTAATTTTATATAGGTTTCTATTAATGCAGTTTCTGCAAAACGAATCAATTGTGATTTTTGCAAAGAATTTTCCCAAGCACAATATCATTTAACAATGTCAGATGCGACGATACGAAATTTCTGTTCATATCATTGTGTAATGAATTTTCAAGCTCAATATACTAAATCTCCAATTACAATACCGACAGGCGATGATCCTGTACCTACCGGTATGCCTAAAAGAACATTACCTCAAAGAAACACAAATTCTAATAATCAAAAAGTTAATGATATACAAAACAAAAAGAATATGCCAGTAATTTCTTCAGTTACAAGTTTAGCTACAATTGGAAACGGTCAATCCAGTCCAACTTCACAACAAAATAATGTAAATAATATGTTAGTACCTTCAGTTGCTATTAGTCAAAATCAGACACCACAAGTAATTTATAAACAGCATATTATAACAAGACCACCAAGTCCAGTTCAAATTCATAATAAAACAACTCAGTGTAAACCTGTAATGCACACAAAAGGAGTTTCAGTACGTCCACATCCTTGTACAAAAGCTACACAAACGGATGGAATTCAACAGGCAGTTGTACCGATACCGGTTCCAATTTATGTTCCATTTCCAATGCATATGTATACTATGCCTTTTCCAATTCCATTACCTTTTCCATTACCGATTCCTGTTCCTATTTTTATACCCACAACGAGAAATAGTGCTAAAGGAATATTTAAAGAAATCAAAAGAATACAAGAAAAAATACCAGCAGATCCTTTTGAAGCTGAACTTCTTATGATGGCAGAAATGGTTGCAACAGAAAAAAAAACTAATGAGACTGATTCAGATTCTACAGATGATAGGTAATTTTAATATTAAAATTTTTTATATTTTTATATTATTTTTTATATAATATAATAAAATATAATATATTATATTTATATAATTTTTTATATTTTTATATTTTTATATTTTTAAATTTTTTTTCTATTTTTCTTTTTTTTTTTTTATTTTTATAGAGATGAAGATACTGGTGATCGAGATCATTCACATAGTGGAGGTTTTAGTCCAGAAGCTGTTGATTCTAGTAACACATTTGGTGATGATATGTTACAAATGGCTTTAAAAATGGCAACTGGAGAATTGGATGAACCAGCTGTTGATTTAGAAGCTGCTTTAACTCCAAACACTATCACTGCTACACAAGCACAGACACAATCTGATGCAACTATAGAAAATGATGGTAATGAAAATAAACAATATAAAGAAAAAAAATAACGATAGAAAAATAAATAATAATTAAAAATTTATTTAACATTTAGTTCAGTCAGAACGACTCATTGTTGCTACTCGAGGAAGAAAACGAATGGTTCCATATAAACCGCGATCTACGCCGAATAAACGAGGAAGACGTGTATCTAATACAAATGATCTGCCTTTGATGCCACCTCCTGAACCTCAACCTCCACCTCAACCAAGAATTATAGAACCCATAGAAAAACCAGATGCTAATATGGCACTCAAATATACGTTCGGAGTAAATGCTTGGAGGCAATGGGTAATTTAAATATATATATATTTAATTTTAATTAAGAATTAAGATTAAAAATCATTTATTCTCTTTAAAATAGGTAGTAGCAAAAAATACTGAATTAGAAAAACAAAGTACACCAATGAGAAAAATGAAGTTATTTAAAACAGATCTTTTGCAACTCACAGCTGATGAATTAAATTATTCATTATGTCTTTTTGTGAAAGAAGTTAGAAAACCAAATGGAGCAGAATATGCTCCAGATACAATATATTATCTTTGTTTAGGTAAAATAAGCAATTATATTATTATTGTTATTAATCGAAAGAAATTTTTAATTATTTAAAATTGTTTTATATTATAGGAATTCAACAGTATTTATTTGAAAATAATAGAATAGACAATATTTTTACGGATTCATATTATGAAAGATTTACAGATTGTTTAAACGAAGTTGCAAAAAAATTTTCTGTTCTTTATAATGATGCACGTAAGTTATTTTTTGTTTTTAAAATTAATTAAAATTATATTATATTATTAATAAAATTTTTTGTAGAATACATTGTTACAAGGGTCGAAGAAGAACATTTATGGGAATGTAAGCAATTAGGTGCTCATTCCCCTCATGTCCTTTTAAGTACTTTAATGTTTTTTAACACTAAACATTTTAATCTTGTAGTATGTATATATTATTTGATTTATTATATTTATATTAACATTTATATATTAAAATGATTAAAATTTGATATTATTCAGACAGTAGAAGAACATATGCAATTATCATTTTCTCACATTATGAAACATTGGAAACGTAATCCTGCTGCACAACCTGCTACAACAGGAAAAGTTCCAGGATCTAGAAATGTTCTTCTTCGTTTTTATCCACCACAATCAGCATTAGGTAAGTATTAAATAATTTCTATATTTAAAAAAATAATAAAATGATATTTTTTATAGGAAGTAATTCACGTAAAAAAAAAGTATATGAACAACAAGAAAATGAAGAAAATCCATTAAGGTGTCCAGTTAAATTATATGAATTTTACTTGTCTAAATGGTACGTTTATTTATTTTTATTTTATGAAAAAAAATTTCAAATAAATATAATAATTATATTAATATAATAATTATATTAATAATTATATTAATTAATTATATTAATTGTATTTCAGTCCAGAGAGTGTTAAAACACGGAATGATGTGTT
The DNA here is from genome assembly GCF_014066325.1 of Apis laboriosa. NCBI lineage: Eukaryota > Metazoa > Arthropoda > Insecta > Hymenoptera > Apidae > Apis > Apis laboriosa. Next base: position 526,607 of record NW_025221020.1, read on the forward strand.
CTATTTACTGCCAGAAAGAAGTTGTGTACCGGATAGTCCAGTATGGTATTCAACATCTCCATTGGCTAAGGAACATCTTATAAAAATGTTATATCGTATTAAAATGGTTAAAGAAATCAATGTAGCATTGTTAACTAGCTAATTTTACGTTTGCATATTTATCTTTTCTCAATTAATTCGAATAATATGCAAAAAATAATTGTTTCCTTATACATCAGATAAGAATGTTCGAAGATGATGTGTAGTCATTTCAAATTTTATAATTTCTATTGTATATTTTTCACTTCCTAATAAAACAAAAAATGTATTATTAATAATTTTTTTTTAAAACTCTCAGTTTAAAACATATCCAAATGAATTATTATTATAAGAAAATGGGCAATACGTATATTTATAAATTATATATGTATATCTATATTTTTACAAAATAATTAGAAATCATGTAAGAAAAATATGTACATTATATCATTTTTTAATATACAGATAATATTTAATTGGAAAAAATATTATTCATAATTTTAAAAAGATTTATGTAGTTCATTTTTGTCTTTTTAACATATATTTGCGTTTTAATATACTCTTCTGTACTTCTAAGTGACGAAGTTCTGTATATACATCTGAAAATATTTCAATTTGTTCCTCTTCTGGAATAGTCTCCCTATTAAAACATAAAAATACATATTTATATTTATTTTCTTCAAAATAATAAATAATTACTTATTGAATATCAAATTTCACCTATAAGTTTTCATCAAATCATATTTTTCCCATGGTTTAAAATGAGCTTCTGCTTTCTTCCTGCGTTTTTCATTAACAACCAAGTCTCTAACTCCTTTTAGATTTTTACGTTCCCATTTCTCTGACCAAGGTAATGGATTAAGAGGAATTTTAATTTTATTAATTGGAACAGATTTTGAAAATGTTGATTCCATTTCCATATCAAAAGGAAATGTACTATATTCTAGTGGTGCATCTCTAAGATAAAGTAATTCATCATCTAATCTTCTTTCCAATCTATAAATAAAAAAAATTTATAATAAATTACATTTTAATTACATTTAATTAATTTATAATATAATATAATAATTATATTTACTTCAAACAATCAATTTTTTGAATAGCAGGATCATATAAGTCGTAGGATACTTCTACACCTTCTCCATTAACAACATTTCTTAAAAGAAATGAAGATCTTAATCCACTACCTTTCCTTAATATACATATACCAACAAATCTATTTATTTTTTCACTTGCATGTAAGTCAGAATAAGTTACTGCTAATATTGAACCAACATAAAATTCAGGAATATTCAAAACTGATCTTCTACTCAACATATCCATACGTTCTAATTTTTCTCTTATACTGTTACGATATAATGGATTAGGATCTGGTAAAAATTCAGGATAAATAAATCTATAATTTACAAAAGACAGAGAATCATTTAACTTATTATTTTCCATTTTAGAATTATTATTATCTTCTAATTGAGTTTTTTGTCTCAAAGTTGAAAAAACTTTAAATTCTTTATCTGAAAATGATAATACAATAATATTAATAATAATATAACAATAAATAAAAGATTAAAAATATAATAATAGGAAATACCTAATACTTTTATAAAAGTTAATTTTTGCCATATTTTATCACATAAATATCTTGAAAAAATAATCATATTTCAATGTTTTTATGTTTATACTTGTTTATAAATTTCGTTAGGTTACTTTATAATTAAAATTTTTCCCGACAGAGGCACTATTACAATGTATTATACAGAAAATGGAATAAAATAGATCTAATATTTATGAAATTATTTTATAATAAATTATTTTATACTAATATTTTATAAAATATTTCTATTTTTATGTTCAAATTTCTGGAGTTCTTCACTACTACTATTTTCATGTCATTCACAAATTACCAAGAACACAATACAATCTGATTATAACGGAATTCTGTCAAAAATTATAAATAATATAGCAGATCAAATAGATAATTTATATCTTAAAATAATAAAAATCTGTAAAATCAATTATCTAAGATTATTTGTTGAAATAGTAATAAGAAAGAAAGATTCAAATTAATGAAATTTTTTGAATTTTTTTAACGATAATTATTATTAAAAAATAATATAATTAATATAAAATATTTTAAAATGATCATTGATTAATTAGCTATTATATAATAATATATATTTTTAAAAACAAAAATTAACGACTTTCTCATTTAGATAAAAATTTAGATATAAAAGTCTGATTTTTTGAATAGCATAGAATATAAAATTTTTATAGAAATATAAAAATTTATCTATGGCAGTGGATGCAGATATTAAATTCAATTCAATTACAAAAAATTGACAGTTTTTAAAAAAATATATTTGATAAATTCATAAATCTTTTAATTGCTATCAATAGTAAACAGATATACTATATAAAATATTATACGAATTTCTTAAACAGAAAAATAAAATAATTTTGCAGCAAATATAAAGAAATCATATATAACATAATCTCTTTATTATTTTTTTTAGAAATAATTATATTCTTCTATACTAACAATTTTTCGATTTACATGATTGATGATGATTTGATTGATACTTGATCAATATTTTTTTATAGAAAATATCGAGATATATCAATTTCAGTTAACGGCATTTTAAGAAGTATATAACCTAATTATAAATTATAAATTATTTAATTTTATAATTAATTTTATAATTTAATTTTATAATTTAAATTATTTATAATTAAATATAAATATAAATATAAATATAAATATGAAAAAACTAAAATCCAAAAAAATTAAAAATACCAAAAGAATGTTATAGATAAATATGCAAAACTATTTCATAGTATTTTACATAAATATATAAATTTCTTTTTTTTTTTAAAAAAATTTCGCATATTTTTTATCTTTATTGAATTATATTTTTTTAATATTATTGAAATTTTTAATCAATTTGTATCAGGAGAATATAATTCAATAGTAGTATATAAAATTTTTCTAAAAATTCTGAAATAGAAACTTTTGGCCAAATTTTCGTTTCATTTTTTCAAGAAAATATAATTAAATAAAAGATGAAATTATGCTACGATTGTAATAAGCTAAAAGCTAAAAGAAAGCAAATAATGGAAAGACAGAGATATTATTAAAAATTAGAAATTTAGCGCCATTTCCAGAGTACCACAGATGAAATATATATAAATATGTAGAACAAATAGTGTGGAAAAGAGAGATAGGATAGGAATTAGTTGTTAGTATTACCTCTTGAATACTAAAGATATTTCTTCAAAGACAGAATAAAGTAAAATAAGAATTGAAAATATCATTTTTTAGTTATTTTTCAAAAGTTGTTTTTAATATTCAAGAAATATGAAAATAATCATTTTCTATGTTATCTTTGTCTTTATCTCATTATTTATTTTCTTTATATACATATGTTTTATTTGCAACATTTTGAAATTGTCGTTGATTTTTCAATTTTTAACCTATCTTTGTTCTTCTTATACTAATTATTTTTATACTAATTATTTTTTTTATTTTTGATGCATGATGACACAATATTAATTGAATATTCATATTCATTATTTCTTTTTTAAAACTATAATATGTTTTAATCTTTTTAAAATAATAAAATATATTGCATTTTCAATTTTACGATATATTTAGATAATCATAAATTTTTTCATAATAATTTATATAAGCTTATATAAATATAATTATATATAAAATGCAGTACTTCATATACTCTTACAAAATATTTATTCTATTTCTTATTTTTAATTTTATATTAAAATTTAATTTCAATTTCAGCTATTATCAATATTGCTATTTTATTTTAAACCGCTCGATAATATTGAAAATGATATTAAAACGATGATGAATTTTAGAGATTTCATTTCCTCAAGGCACGACATAAAAAATATAGTGAAAGTTAGGTCTATTTTATATTTTATCTGTGATTTTTCCTATATAAAACACAGTATATAATTAACGATATTTCAATGAGTAATATATTATTAGATTTATTAATTATCAGAAAAAGTATAATAATTGATATGTGATATATAAAGTAAAATTATAATATATTATAAATTATAATTATTTATTTATTTGTTTAGAATATCTAAAAATATTAAATCGAATTCTGATCTATATATCATAATTATAGATTTTTCTCTGGTAAATAAATTAATAATTTAGTAAATTGTATAAAATCTATAAATTTTTATATAATATAATATTTATAAATATTTTTTTTTTCAGATAAAAAAAAGAAAAAATTTGAAAATTTTATTTAACTTACCAGTACATTGGAAAAATTCATCATCAAATATTTTTAAGGTAAATTTATTCAAATTTTTTATATTTCAATTTATATAAATTATATGAATCAAGATAAAAATTTATTTTTGAATGTAAAATATGATTTTTTCATTTATTTTTTTGTAGTATTGAAGAAAAGAGAATTATATATATATAAAGTATATAAAGTTATGTAATAAAATTCAATTCATATATTGGATTAAATTTAAAACAATGTGAAAAAGAAATTAATCATATTTATCATAAAAAATAATTTAATTTTTTTAATTAATTAAATTAATATTTTTTCAAAATGATAAAATCCATAACATTAGAGTTAAGACCCAGACTTCAAATATGTAATGCTTTTATTCATTTAAATAAAAAAGTAAATTTAACAGAAATTAAAATAAAACTTTCAAAGGAAAGTATAGAAATAACAATAGAAAATAATACAGTAACTTTTTTAACAAAATTTGTAAAATTAATACCTGATTCATTATCAACTTTAAACATAACAAAGAATTGGATTTGTTTTCGAGCTCAAATTGTATCTGATCCTATTCTTGGATCTTCCAAAACACAAATAATTACTAATACAACAATAAATAACAATTTTTTAAAAAATTCTATAAAAAATACTGAATTATTTAATGCAAATAAGTGTAATATAATGTGTAGTTGCTGCAAAAATATTCTTTCTAAAGATATACATATTAAAAGAGTTTTGCCTGTGCCAAATATGAATTATGATCCAGATGAATGGTTTTGTTGTAAACATAATCATAAAAATATTATACATAATTTAATTCCATTACAATCTGATATCTTTTATGGATCATTATTTTTTATCATTCATACAAGTTTGTTTAATCATCATTTAAAAATAAAAGAAAATGCTGTGATTTGTAATAGATGTTTACAATATATAGGAAAAATTCATACCGATACTTCATTTAAATTATGGAGTTGTGCTGTGGATTATAATTTATTAAATAATTCAGAAATAAAAAATGCAACAGATCCCTTTAATGATTTTTTGCTTGCTATTAAAACTTCAATGACTGGTATTTTTGGTGAAGAAATAATTTTGCAATGTTTTATGGGAAAAGAAACTCACTCTCTCATTTTAAAACCAATGGATTGGCATTTAAATTTAATGATTGAACCTAAGGAAATTTTGTATAATAATGTTATAAATTTGCAAAAAGTATCAGTTGTAAAAGTATTATATAAATATGAAACAAACAAAAATATTTCTAATTCTATAAATAAATCATATTGTGAAGTAAGTTTTTTAGTAATAAAAGCAGGTTTGAAACATTTATTAACATCAACAAAACGATTTCCACAACTTCATAGGGTTGCTATTGATTGCTATATTGGACATATATATTTAGAAAATTCTATAAACAATAGTTAATCATATTTTTTATATTTTTAAAATATTGAAAATTCTAATATTTGTATAATCTTTGTATATTTTTAATTCATTTTTATGTAAAAAATTTTATACTAAATATGCATGTATTATTTTGATGCATGAATAAAGCTTTATTTTATCAAAAATTTACATATTTATTTGTATATTACATATTATATTGAATAGGAATATTTTACAATGTTGATTCATATATTTATTCATATATTTGCTAATTGTGATTAGCAAAGTTAAAAATTAGAATTATAAATTACGATTTTATTTATATTAATATAAATATTTAAATATAATAACTTAATTAAATAAAATTAATCTCTTTGAGATATTCTAATATTAATACTCTGTGGTTAATTAAAAAAAAATAAAAAAAAATATGAAAAATATTTATAAGTATCTACAGCATGTAAATGCTATGAATTTATATTCAATTAAAAATAAACAATTATATACATAAATATAAAAAAATTCTACATTATATATTATTTTTACAATTATGAATACAATTATCCAATTTTTATATTTATTAATTAAGTTTTATATATTATAAAATGATTATTTAAAAATATTCGAAGTTAAATGTTCAAATATACATATAATTATTATGGAATAAAAAAAAGTCTTTATGTAATTATATTTAATCATTGATGATATCTAGAAAAAATATACTATGAAAAGTACTATCAGAAATAGCATTTACTCTATCATTATTTAATTAAATTTTCTTATTTATATTATATTATATTATATTATACTGTTTTTCAATTTTTGTTAACGGAAACTGTAAATCATCATCAGGAATATTATTTTTATAGCTATATATATTTTTTTAACAATACATAAGCTTATATGTTTATGTTGACATATAATACATAGTATAATACTATGCGAATATCTTTTGTTTAATGCAATAGCTGTTGATGGTTAATATATTATAAAAAATAATTTGCCTGCTATGAAAATATCTACATACCTTTAATGAAATATTAATATTGTATACCATTTTAATATTTGCTATTGTACTTAATCAGGCTTATAAAAAAAAAATTTTTAAAGAGAAATTTATAATATCCTTTTAGTTTTGTTCTTCTCTATAACAAGGTCATTAAATTTAAAAATGATGAATATTAATCATATGTATTATTATATATATTAGGCCTTAAATTTCTAGTACTGTGCAATATTTAAAATCGCAGCAAATCATAATGCAGGTCCTATGCTGTAGCAATTTGATTGGAACAAAAATATAATCTATCTGCAAGAGGTTGTATATAAACCCAACCATCTTTGGTTTCTTTGAATAACTGTCGACAAATAAAATTTTATGTAATTATTTAAGATAAGAAAATATATATATATAATTTGAAAAAAAAAATGTACCTTAGTTTGCCAATTAATGTTATTTTCTTTTCTAATACGTGCTTCATCACGTTGTTTTTGTTCAATTGTACACTTAGCTGCTGTTGCTTTTTCCATATCATTAATTTTTAATCCAACAGTTACATCTCGCCAAACTTTCCGTGATTCATGTTCTTCTTGTTCACAAATTAGTTTCACTAATTTTTTTTGAGTATGAAGTTCTTTAACATCTGCAAATATTTCAGTTCTCTGCAAAGATTGAATTTATGAAACAAAATGAGATAAAATAAAAGATCGATATTTTTTATAACTATCTTTTATATTTACTCCATCAGCCCATTTTGCTTCCATTGAACCACTCCATTCTCCATTTATAACAACAAATGGCTTTTTATCTCCTGGTTGTGTAATTTGACATGAAATACGATTACGTTTACCACCATAAAAAGGTTTTGTCAAAAATTCTACAGTAGCATGAAAACCAGTTTGTGTACAATGAATAGTCGCAGTTCCTCCTAATTCTATCCATGGTACAGTAAGAATAGATCTACCATAACCATTTGGAAAAGTTAATACATATTCTTCTCCATGTTGTAAAACATTTACCCAACCCTTTCCAACATTATGTACTCCTATACTTAATCCAAGAAATTTACTTTTTGTCCATACATGTGCTCCAAAACTAATCTTTTTTGCATAATGCTCAGCATAAAATGCACTTACTATAATAAAAGTTATATTAATTTCTTATAAAAAAAAATTTATAAAGATTCTAATAAACAAACAAAACTTACTAGGAGGATGATGAGATACTTGTTCAGCAATAAATGAAAGCTGATTTTCTTTGCACCAAGGTACAGGACCTCCAACAACTAGTTTTGTATCATTAGAACTATCCATAGTATCATTAGAAATATCCCAATAACATCTAAAAATTTCACCTAATATTGGATTATATGGTTTTTTAGCCACTCCTGACTTACGACCTGCATGGAAACTGCATAAATACCAACGAACTACTTGAACCATCCTATCTTTAGGAGTAGGCATATCTGCTATGCTAAAACATAAAATATTGTAATATATTAAAAGTTTCAATAAATTTGTAAAAAATTTTTACTAAATATTTATTATATAAAATATACCTTACAAACTGATCTGGATGAGTAAAATAGTCTGCATACATTTCAAGAAGTGACCTGCGTTCTAAGATAAATGTAGGTAATGCTACTTTTGTTAAATCCATACCAATTTTTACTTGAGATAAAAGATGAGTTACAACAGATCCATGGGATTCCATAGAATCCACTAAAAAGCAATATAAAGATAAGAATTACATCTTATGTAGATAATTTATAATTTTATTAATAATAAATGATTTCTTACTTTCTGTTTCACTTTCTTCTTCATAAAGAGCTGTAACAAAATTTTATAATAATAATTTTTAAGTAATAATATTAATTAAAATTAAACAAATAATGAAAAAATAATTTTTATTTATTTTTAATTTTAATTACTAATAATTAACTATAATATCAATCCATGTGTAAGTGTATTCAAAGAAAATATTTTAATTGCTATTATCATTTGTTGAAATTGTGTTTTGTTCAAATGTTTTGTGTTTTGAATTATTTTTATTACTTTGACAATGCATAATATTCAAAAATTAATTATTGATATATATATGTAGTTTAAATATAATTTAAAATATCAATTTTGTCAAAATCATTGCTGATAAAAGATATCATACATTTATTTATTTTATTATGAATAATGCAATATTACGAACTATAAGCGATTGATAATTATTGTTTAAAGAATATTTTTAATTACAATTGCTTAATCTACTTTTTAATGAAAAAAATTATTACTTTGAAAAAACTTCTCAAAGAAGAGTTCTCATTCTAAAGTTTATCTATATCACATCTATATCACATCTATATTATTAAACTTAAAACTTTTTTCAATAATAAAAAATAAACACATAATAATTATTTTTAAATTTGTGTATCTTTTCAATGAAAATTTGCAATAATTCTAAATTTAAATCATAATAATTTTAGATTTGTAAAATAAGCATTAATGGATTACTATTTGTATTATAATTATAACTAAATAATTATACTATTTGTATTATTTATATTATAAACTCAAGAATAATATATTTTGTCATAATTATGATAATATTTTATCATAATAAGATTATGATAATTAGCTTATTATTTAAATTATCCAATAAATATATCATATTTTTGTATATTAAAACTTTAATTTAATATATATTTTTAATATATTAAATGTGATTATTATACAAAGTAAAATATCATTTCATATAAATTAATTCTTACCATCATAATCAACTGATCCATCACCTTTCGTAGGGGGTAATGGAGGTTGTTTCCGATTTTCATTTAATACATCCACGTGTGATTGCGAACGTTCACTATCTCGTCTTCTACTGAATCGTTTAATTATTGCAAAATGCATTTCTTTAATTTTATATTAACCCATTAACGCCCGCTGTACTCAAAGAATTACATCCGATATTTTAACTGGTGCTGTCATCTGCCGAGGAAATTTCAAGATGTTGCATTTTGAATTGTTTCTTCACTTGTTATTTTGACAATGTAAACATTCAAAAGTTTAACTTATATATGTATATATATATATATATATATATATATATATATATATAAACTTATGTATAATTATGTATATATGTATAATTTTAAATAAATAAAATTTTAAATCAATTTTGTTGAAATCATTATTGATAAATACATAAATATTTGAACATCCATTTATTTTATTATAAATAATGCAATGTTACAGATTAATGAGTAATTGATACTAATTATTTAAAGAATGTTTTCAAATGCAAATACATAATCTATTTAATGAAATCAAATTATGTTTGTAGAAAAAACATTGTACTCGAGAAAATATATCTTTTTTTTTAAAAAGTTTTTAAAAACGCATATAATAGAGTTATTTTTAATGTCTTTTTTTAAGACTATTTTAATAAAATTTTATAACAAATACTATTATAATAATTGTAAATTTAAAATGGGCGTTAATGGGTTAAAAATTTATAAAAGAATTCTATAAAAAATAAATACTTACATACTGATATGATTTTGTATTGCAGAAGGAGGTGATATTTCATCTGCTGCATCATAATAATCTTCGTCTTCATCCGAAGATGAATAAGAGAATTGAGGTACAGGAAGATCTCTATCCACAACAGCTTTACAAATAAAAATCAATAAAAAATATACATCTTAATTTTAATTTATTTATTCAATTTATTCTTTATGAAATATTGTAATTTAATATTTAATTTAATATTTTTTCTTAATTTAATATAAGTAAAAGAAAACAAATTACCATTTGGCAATGTAGATAATCTTAGTTCTACACATTCAGAACCTAATTCAATGCCAGTCTGTACAGTTGCTTCTGGTTCTCTGACAGCAACTATAATTTATTGTATTATATACTTTCAATTACTAACATATTTTATAAATATATTTAAGTACATACCATGAGATAAAGAAGATGAAACATGTATTGAATCAGTGGGTCCTCTATATATTCCATTTACAGGTATAGCTGTATTCTAAAAGTATTGTACTTATTATAACTAATTATATTAGATATATAAATTTTAAGTATTAAAACATAAATATATTTCACATTATAAATATTTACCTTTGCAATTTGTAACTGAACAATTGTATGTTTAACAGAATTAAGCATTGCATTCGCTTGAGTTAAAATTGCTACATATTTTTGTTGCTTTTCTTCATCTTCTACAGCAACAGATCTTTGTTTTATTTCAATTAATTTTATTTGATCAATTAACAATTGAAGATAAGCATCTGCTTCAGCTACTTTGCGATCAAAATCTTGTTTTGGTGGTGATTTTTTAGGATCCCATCTCTGAAATAATATAAATTTTGTTTAAGTATTAAAATATATTTATTCTTATTGTTCATAACATTTAATAATCATACAGCATGTGAATGACGTAATATAGTATCTTCTAATGCACGAATCCAACGTTCACGTTCTTCTGCATTTCTTGTTTGAAAATGAAATGTTTTTGGATCATCTTTATATGATGATGTTGTAATTGTAAATGTGCTATCATCTTCATCATCAATACCTATAATAGCACCTCTTAAACGTACACATCCTCTACGGGCTCCTCTCATCATTTTTTCCTTACTCTAAAATATAATTAAAAAATAATAAAGAAATTAGCATATTCAAAATATAATATTAATAGAAATTTTAGAGCAAGCATTATTAATATTTATAATTAAAAATATTTATATTTTTTAAAACAATATAATGAAAATATTATTATTAATAAAATAGATTTTTTTATAAAATATGAATTATTGATAATTGAATTATAATGAGTATAATACAAAAATATTAATAATAATTTTTTTAAATTTGATTTATTTTTATCATTTAATATTGTTTTGATTGAATTGAATATTTTATTAAGTATAATGAGAATAAGATATTTAGAAATCAGTTGACAATGGCAAATATATAAGATATTTAAAAAACTACAAATAATCTTTTATAAATAATTGGTAAATAGATCTAAAAAAATTTGATAAATATAATAATTGATATTAAATTATAATTTTAAATTAAATATCACATAAATATTTTAAAAGAAAATAGAATGTAACCTATTAATTAACAAAAGTGAATATTCAAGAACAAAAATTATAATATTTAAAAATTCTTACTGTATAATATGATAAAAGACCAGCATTATCGTCTAAAACAAACCAGCGGTATTGCCATCCATTTACAACATTTGTCCATTTGCTAAGTGAACCTTCCATCGTCGACATTGTTATTTGTTGCTCACTGTTATTTACGACTATATGATATACAAGTACAAATACATACATACATACAATATATATATATATATATATAATACATATATGCATGCATAAATACTTATATATTTTATATAAGTATATAGAAAGGTAACTCGATAAGAAGATTGATATAAGACAAATTTTCAAATATTCTTATTCTAGTGAAAACAAATACTGTTTTTAAATTTTTTAATTTAAAAAAACAAATATTTTAAATAATATAGATTTTTATTCGTTTTTATTTATTGCGCGTAATAAATAATACAACAATAATAAGTGATTTTATTGAAAAAAGTTTATCTATATTAATTTGCTTATCTTTCTAGTCTAGTTCTTAGTCTACGATTATAAAAGATTATATTACGATAATAATAAAATAATGAATACAATATGTAACATATCGAAAGTTGTATAAATGATTAATAACAACATTAATACAATGAAAGATTTTTATATCTAAATGAAATAAAAAAAAATAAATAAACTAATAAGTAAACAATTTATTCTCACTCTAATAAAGAGATAAATATTAAGGACACATACATTCGATTTAATCAAAGAAAACAAGTAAGTATTACTTATTCTGTCAACTGATTAATTACTTTGTCTTTTAGACATTATGTTGATGTAATAATCTGTTGTTAATAGTAATATAAATTGCAAATAAATTCATAATTCATAAAAAATATATAATTTTCGAAATAGAATATACATTCTCATTGTTTTTAGTTCACGAATAATTGAATAAAAGAAGTTTAATATTTGAAAAAATATATCATACTATGAGTTTTATTAATATTATAAACTTTTATCTACGACTATTATAACAACTATTTTATTAATTTTATTAATAAATTTTATTAATAAGTTAAGAATAATTAATCAATATGAAAATAATTATAAAAAAAATGATATACATTTAATTTATATTACAATTTGATGTATAAAATCTAATAAAATTCTCAACTAAAATATTCATAAAAAAAAATAAATTATTTAAATTATTCATATTTTTTCATAATTGATATTCTCAAATTAATTTTTATATTAAAAATATTAATTTATATATCTAATTCATATATTAATATACATATTAATGTGTAATATTTTTTGTATATAGCATCAAATAAATATGGAGAAGAAACATGGTTCTGATATAGTGGAAGATGAAGAATTAGAAGAATCAGAAAATATAATAATAAATGAAGTTGATGGATTACCAAATTTACATCCTAATTATCAACAATTAGAATTAGAATTTGACATAGAGAAAAGTCGTTCTGATACAAGATCTATTGAAGATTTAGTACGTGATGAAGATTTACCAACATCAGTCATTGTAACTAATGTAGACCCCAGAGTTTTTAAAAGTGATGAATTAAAGGTAATAGAAATTTATAATAAAATTTAATGTAATAAACATTTTGATAAATATTTGTTTTATATCTATAGCATGAAATACAGGATCTTTTCAAGCAGTTTGGGAAAGATGCTACATTTCAATATTTTAGATCTTTTAGAAGAATGAGAGTGAATTATAGTTCTCCAAATGCAGCAGCAAATGCTAGGATACAATTGCACCAAACTCATTTTGGTGAAACTAATATCAATTGTTATTTTGCACAACCTGTTACCCCAATAGGTTTGTATATTAATGATTTATATATTATAAAAACAATTTTATAGATTATAAAAATAATATATTTTATAGATGTAGAAGATCAACATCTGCAACCACCAGCACTTACTAAACAGTTCCTAATTTCACCACCTGCTTCACCACCTATTGGATGGGAGCCCAGAGAAGAAAATGAACCTTTAGTCAATCATGACTTATTAGCAGCTATAGCAAATTTATCTGCAGGTTTTATTATTTAAATAATTTAATATATACTTCTTCTCTATGATATATATATATCAATTACATAAATAATTTTAATTTTTATAGGAGGTAGTCATGAATTACATCCTGGAGGTTCAGGACAACCTGGCATAGTTGTACATGTTTGTGAAACAACAAATCCTATAAAAAATGTTCCACGTATTCAACATACGCGTTGTCCAGAACATTCATAAACAACTCGATTAGAAATTGTCCATCTTTGCAAATAAAATGAATTATTTATCCATCCAAGAAGCAATTAGAGGCATTACAAATAATGATATTCAACAATTTTGTATTGCAATATTGCAAAATTGATACTTTAATTTATGATTATAAACTCACAGGAAATAATCTGTAAATGTGTTTTGCTCAGACAAATATATGTGAGTATTTAAGATAAAATAAAAATATATAATAAATATTTTATCACAAAAGTTGTTTTTGTTTTCAGATAAATAATATTTTATGCAGACATTACAAACAAATAAAAAATACGTGATATAATGATATAATTTAAAAATCATCGAATATTTAATAACGTACAAATAAAAAATTACATAAAAATCTACATGTTTCGAAATAACTTTATATTCTTATCCTCTTTTAATTTAAAAACATATTTTAAAATATTGTTAGCTGCTTACAATTATAAAAATTAATAAAATTAATATTAAAATATCAAAAATAAAAAGTATCGAATTATTGTTATTAAAATTTTACTCAAAGTATCAATGTTATAAATACTTTTAAAAAAGATATATAAAATTTATGATCATAGAAAAAAGGCAAATAGAATTAAAATCTTGGTATAATTATCTCAGAATTTCAAACAAAGATTAACTTAAAAAATATCATTTGTTACAAAGTGAATGTGTATGATAAGTTTAAAGGAAGTTTTATGAACATTGATGTATATTTAATGTACATATATATATTGTTATAAAAGTGTATTATGCAAACACATGAGAAGTGGTATTAGTGATATTATTTCACGTCATATTTTAATTAACCATAACATATGAAAATTAGAAAATGATTTTTTTCATTATTTTAACAAAAAAACTATTTTAATTACTTTAAACTTTTAGAATATATATAATTAATAAAATTAAACTTATAAATACAGTTGTTATTTTGAAAAAAATTGTTTGCAAATAATAAATCTATATATTACTCAAAATATATATATATGCGTTTATTTTGTAATTATGGTTATTTATGCATATATATATATATATATGTGTGTGTATGTGAGTGTATGTGCACGCGTGTGTGTAATGTATATAGTGTTCTCTCTTATATAAAATATATTTCATATTAATGTAAGATTTAATCTAATATAGATTTGTTGATAATTTATATGTTACAGCAAATTACTTTTGTGTGAATAAATATGTTATTTAAAACTCAATTTTTGTGTTGAAGTCTTTCATAGACAACATATAAAAATATATCTTTTATAATTATGTAATATAATTAATTATATAATTTATTTTAGATTATTTTAATAATTATTTTATTTTAGATAATTTTAGAAAATGATTTATTTAAAAATAATATTTTTGGGAAAAATGTAATAAAATCAAAAATACATCGAAAAATATAAAAAAATCTTATTTTTTAATTTCCAAATTGTTCACTTTTACAGTTGTTGATCGCATATTGAAATAATATAAAAGCTTTATACACATCAATGTTATCAGTAATATTAAGTTAAGATTTTATCATTCACAATATAATATAATTGTAAAATTTTTTAGGTACAGACATGATATAAGATTTTATTATTAAAATATAAAAAAATTAAAATTTTATATCCTTACATTTATATATAACGATATAGGCCATTTTTTATATTTTTTCTTCATATGAATTAATTTATTTTAACTTCTGTTATTTGAAAATTGTATTTGATTTAAAAAAATTGCTATATATTTAATAAAAACAAAATATAGAAGTATTATATGAAAAAAATTCTATAATTCAGTGCTTTTTATCTGTCTTTAAACAAATTAATGAAAATAATTATGTTTAGAAAATATGTACACTTAAACAATTACACAATAAATAAACATATTCATGCAATTATGCTTAAATATGTATTAAAATGTATAATATACATATGTGTACATACCATCTATACATATAACATTTTTATTTTCTCGCGAAATAAGCTTAATTTGTGACAAATTTATAGGATTTATAATTATTTCATAAACAATCTATTTTATTCTAAAGTAGAATAAAATTGTCAGATTATATTAAATATAAAATAGAAGATAAAAATAAAATCAAAGATAAAGTTATTAATGAAATTAAGCATTGAATGAAGCACTGAAAACAAAAGACAAAAAATAATGGAAATATAGTATAATGAATAAATTTTGAAACTTAAATATTTTCCACAGATACGTTCAAATTAACTTTTTTTTTAAAAAAAAACTTTATACCTTAAATTTTTGAAATATTATAATAGATATTACCTATTTAACAATGCACATTCCTATGGTCGAAGACAATATAATATTATTTAATCATAATTTATGAACGATATGACTCTGTATGACAGTACTATTTGTTTCAAAAAATGTTTTTTGTGAATATATTACAAACAACATTAATATCTTTCCATTATATTAGGATTTTTGAGCATATACTTGGTAAACAAGAACTGAATGTTTATAAAAATATAATATTAATCATGAGAATCTGAACAATATTATATATATAATCCCAATCTATGCCATGTATACAAAGGTATTAATGTCATCATCGTGTCTACGTATATATTTATGCTCAATAAGCCATTCAATTTGTTCTTTTATCATCTTTTTACTTGGTAAAAACATATTTTTTAGTATATCAACTAATTCAGTTTGTAACTGAGCATTACTAATTTTTTTACGCATTTTTAAAATCTTGATAATTGCTTCCTGTTGAAAAATATGTTTATATTATAATTTTTTTATATAATTCTTTTATATAATTCTTAATATAAAGTTTATTACCTGAACTCTTAGTATTCTAAGTTGTACAATAGATTGGTTATCTTCTTCTTTACTCCGTTCAGTTGATAATTGAAGTCTACCTATTAAATTAATTTTACCTCGTTTTTGCAGTTTACCATTTTTTCTAAGAATTAAAGAAAAATATTAATTATATTCTAGAGGAAATCAAATTAAATTAATTTATATAATTTAAATAATTTGTATAAAAAAAAAAATATTACTAACACAATAGCAAATTCTTGATTAACCCAAAATCTTGTATCATTTGCAAAATCTTTGGGACTATGTGCATGTGGCTCAACTAAAAGAAGCTGACGTTTGAGTTTCGGGAAAGCACACAACGACCATAAAGTTCGTCTTAATTCAGGATCTGGAAGTTCCGTAGCCAATCGTAAATTTTCATATGATATTTTTTCAAACGGTCGTTGATTCCAAGCAAACAAAACTGCCATTTGAAATGTTGTTACATCCACATCGAAGCGTCCCACTTGGTTAGAAAATGTTATCTGGAACACCATCCAAATTGGTTGCAAGGTGAAGCTGAAAATTAGAACCGAGATATTGAAGTTTTTGAAAAGTTCTACTCTATACCCACGTTTACTGCATCAGAAAAACTTATGATGTTCTGTTTTAAACATATATATATTTTCTTAATGTGGATAAAGAATTTTAATTAATTCATAATAATTTTTAACATAAAACCCTTTTTAATACTCTTTGACAAGATTTTTCTTTCTTACCGTGCCATTTGACATATGATGATACCACTGTAATTTTCTTCCACTGTGCTTTTTTTTATAAAATTCTTCTACTTCAGGAATATAATCTTCTAACTGCAATGGTAAACTTACAGTGACACGTTCACTACCTCTAGCCCATGCACCTGCATTTAGTATCTATGATAGATAACATTAATACATTTCAATATATATTTAACAGTATATGAATAATATATGAATATATAAAATATGAATATATAAAATATGAATATATAAAATATTATAAAATTTTAACAGATACCTTAATATTAATACTATCTGCAATAGCAGCTCTACATTGCTCTTTAAATTGTTGATTAAGATCTTGTGACACTTTAATATCTTGAAACATTCGAGCTAATTTGTTAACATAATCAGCAGGCATTCCAACTTCACGGAGCCATTCTACCATATTTTCTTCTTTTTCAGAATCAGCAGATGTATCTAATATTAAGCGCCTTGTTAAATGAGCTTTATGATAGCGCATAAACACATCTTTATTCTGAACATATTTTAACACTAATAACTAAAAAGAAACCAACATAAAATAAGTATGAGATAAAATAATATTGAATAAGTATAACAATATATATCATAATACATACCACATCTTTTAACTTGCTTTCAATTTCATCAGAAGTTAATTTTTTACTGAGTGGTGTTTTTCTAAGTAACATATCACAATAGTTAGCTAGAAGTTCTGGACATTTTGATTCTGGCTGTCCATTATTATTGTTGTTAGGTTTGTTATTTAAAATAGTTGTACCAATACCAGAACATTGACGTGCAGGTAATTCTAACCTGAACACTGTTGCATCATTTACAACAAGTTTATAAGCTTTATCTCGAGCAGTTAGAAATCGAGGATCATCATCAAATGCTTCTTTAACAAGAATTGAAAACCGACGAAAAAGATCCAATAATCTTTCAACATATTTTTCAGAATCTTGAGTAATAACATCCACAGCTGCCATCATATCAGCTAAACCTGCACTTGCTATATGTTCCTCTAAATTTCTTAACATTGGACCAACTCCTTCAGGAACTCTATCCATTAGCTTTAGCATTAACCTAAGTTCTATAGTTAAAATTTATGTTATATTATTATTTTAAAAATCAAAATATTATAATTATTATACTTACTATCTGTTTGACGATGTTGAATCATTCTTGGACATTCTGCTAATATAGCTGGCTTAAAAGTTGCCACTAAGACACGTACACAACAATCAGTTAAAAGTTGTACACTAGCACTGTTTGGTTCTAAATATTTTTGGGCACGAAGTTCTTCTTCTTGTAATTTTGCATCTGCATAACGCATATAATTCTCTACACCATGTAATGATAATTGTTCAGGAGCTTTAACCCAATAAAAAGCTTCTGTTGCTTCTATATATGCTGCTTCAAAATTTTCTCTATAAATTTGAAGCTTATCTGTTGCATTTGAACATAAATTTACTGCAATGTAAAAATAAATTTAATTGTAAATATAATTTTGAAATTATAACATATATAATTATATGTATATTGAAAGAACTTGATAATGATATGATAAAAAAAAAATTTATTACCATAAGACTCTCTAACGCCAATAACTAACTGTGAATCAAATGCTTCACCATTTCTTTCTGCACGAACAAGTCGCATAGCTGAATCTTGAAGTTTTTGTTTTATTTCTCCAAATATACTTTGATTCCAACTATCCAACATTAACTATAATAAAAATAAAAAATTATAGAATTATACATTGAGAAATTGAAAAATAAATTCTTACTTTTCTAACAATATCATCAGGTTGACTTTTTTTCTGAACACTGGATGGTGCTTTTCCAGCAAGAGATGTTTCTAATTGTCTAAATGGTGTTGGTAAATAATTACACTGTGCAAAAAATTTTCTCCATTCAGCTATATATGCTTTTAATAAAGCTTGTTCTTCTTGGTGTGCTAAAACTCTCTATAAAATAATAATTTAATTCTTTATATTAATTAAACTCTATATAAAATAATAATTTTTTTTATTAATAACAATATATATCTTTTTATTTAGAGATATATATATATAGAGAGAGATATGTAATAATATATACCTGCTGAGCTTGTTTTATAAAGTCCATTATATCTTCTTTAAGTGCATCTAACAATTTAAGAGCACCTTTGTCATTCCATACACATACTGCATGAACAGAAAAGAATAAATCTTGCCACTCTGCTTGAGTAACAGTTTCTTGTTTGAGTAATTTTAAAATAGTTGGTCGCATACATGGCCATTTATCTTCAAACGTAAACTGACTTTTATCCTAAATATATAATTCAAAAAAGATTAATTAATTAAACTTTTATATTTAATAAAAACTTTTATCAAAGTTAATATTAATAATATTATATCAATGTTAATTATATTGTATTATTTTTTTATAAATTTTTAAAGTAGTAAATTTTTTTAATATTCTTATTCTATTTATATTATCAATGTATAATAAAACGTCAATATAAAAATATTTTTATTATCTAATAATTCATGATTTTACTTAGAAAGAAATATAATTATTATAGAAACAAAAAATTAATATTTAATTATTGAAAATTATGATAATATATAAATTAATTATTAGTAAATGAAAATAATAATAATATTGTACAAGTATTTTTTAATATTTTTAACATAGTACTTTTTTAGATATTTATATACGGTAAATTTCAAAACGTTCTTTGACAATTCAAACATTGTATAGGTTAGATGTATATGTGTGTATATATATACATATATATATATACACATATAAGAATTTATATATAATTATTGAAAATAAAACAATGTAATAAAAAATCTTCTAAATTTGAAAAATTTAAAAAATCATTTTCAAATCTATTCTTTAATGTAAATAAATTTTAAATATAAATATCATTATTTAATGACAACTAACCATCGGCACCTTCGCATAAAGTTTTGACATGTCCTATACCACAATGCGTCTACGCCAATGAGTACAAATAGTACTGTGAACTGATTAATTATAATTCATTTGAACATTAATTTTATTAGTTTCATAAAATTTCAAAATTAAAATAAATTTTTTATATACATTATATATCCATGTACATTATAAAGAAAGAATTACCAATAATTAAATTTATATTCTAATATAAATATCTAATGTAAATATTGTTATAATATATATATTCTTTTTATAAAATTTTATTTTTCAAAATCTTATAATTCAATTTTTATATTTTTGTCAAGAAATTTTTAATAAATAATAAATCTTATTTTAATATTTTTATTATAATTTATCGTTTTCAATATTTTATTATATTGATTACTGCATTATATCAAAAAATTATATGTATATATCAAAAAATAATGTATATATATGTTAAAATATAAAATCATTTCAAGATAACATTTATAGAAATTTAAAAATTATTTTAAAATCAAGATATAAAATAAATAAATCTTATTTAAATAAATCTTATTTAAATTTTATATACAAATTTATATATCTTACAATCCATACAATCCATTGTTTATTTAATTTATTACTGTGTAAATATTATGTATTAAAATTTAGTTTTTTTTATTACTAATTTTATTAGATTATATTTAATATTAACATTTAATTACATACATATATTACATTATATATGTATATAAATGTATAATATTTTTAATTTTGATTTTTTTTATTGGACTATTAATATTATATTACACATATTAGATTTCATAATTAAAAAATTTTCGTTATAATTTCGTTATAATATTAAATTCTTTATTATGAAATTACAATTATATTAAAAAGATTATATAAAACGAGAAAAAAATTAAAAAATTTTTATTTTATTAAATTTGTTTTTATATATACTAAATTTATTGTATTATTTAATAAATAAATGTAACAATTTAATATTAATATACAATATTTTTAGATATATACATATAATATATAAATATACATAATTTTATTATTATGTAGATTATAAGTTAGATTGTAAGTATATATAATCTAATATAAAATAATAGTTAAAAAAAATAAATTCTTTTTCGATAATTAATTATTAAAATTTAATTTATTAAATGTTATATTTTATCTTTGTTATTTAGAATCAGTAACAAATGTTATAAGTACACGTGGAAGCAAAATGTAATTAAATGAAAAGAGGGGACTAATATAAGTAAATAGATATCTAGATATATATATATATAATACACAGTGTAGTGTGATTTCAGTCACGTCGTTAAGATTATAGATCGTTTGTTATAAATAAAATAAAATATTTTAATTGTTTGAAATATGTGTTATCTTTATTTAAATATATAATTATAAGAAAAAATATTTATAAGTATAAATAAATGTATGTATTAGTAGGACATTAAACAATATGATGAAAGTGTCAATAATGTTTGCTTTTGACAGAAAGATTTACGTTATTAATAGCACGTAGACTAGTCGATGTGATAAAAAGTGGAAAAATATCGCGGGGACGCGCGATATTTTATTATCAATTTCAAAACGTGATTGAAAAGTATACCAGTGAACTTAATCATGAAGATTGAATCCAGTGAAAATATGTTTGGAGTATTGATACTATTTACCGTGTTTTCACCTTCTATTGTACATTCTAATTATTTTAATACAAACAATGAAAAGAATGATCAATGTTTCTGTAAGGTATTATTTTTATTGTTTTCTCGTTATTCAAATTTTTTCATAAAAAATATACATAACCTACAAGAATATGACATCTGTCATTATTAACTATTTGTATGCAAAATGTACATTAACATGTAATTTAATATTGTTTTTATATTTTTAAATAAATTAAAATATATTTATAAAAATTTAGTTGAAAGGGTCAATAGATGATTGTAGTTGCAATGTGGATACAGTGGATTATTTTAATAATATGAAAATTTACCCAAGAGTTCAGAGTCTTCTAGTCAAAGATTATTTTCGTTTTTATAAAGTAAATTTAAACCATGAATGTCCTTTTTGGACTGATGATAGTAAATGTGCTATAAGATATTGTCATGTACAACCTTGTCAAGATGTAAGTAATATGTTAATTTGAGTTTTTTAACTATTACTTGAAAATATAATATTGCATTATATAATGATATATAATGAGTATGATTAATATATATTTATAATGTAACATTATTAATTTAAACTGTTAAAATTTATATATATGTATCTTTGTATGATTGTAGGAAGATATTCCAGATGGTTTAAAAGGAGATACATTGAGAAATATTCATTTTAATGAAAATCCTATGGATAAATACAAAATTAGAGCACAGTATGATGATTGTTTATATAGTGCGAAAGATCATAATAAAGAACTTGGTTATTTAAATACAACAATTAGGTAAAGAAAATTTATAGATTTCTAACAAATCTATAAATAAATATATAATATTTAATATAATTTCAAATTTATTTTTATATGTATATATATTTTGTTTAGTTCAGAGAACTACAAAGATTTTGAATTATGGCAACAATATGATGATGCTCAAGATAATTTTTGTGTAAAAGAGTCAAGTCCTGGAGAATATGTAGATCTTTTATTAAATCCTGAAAGATATACAGGTTATAAAGGTCCTAGTGCACATAGAATATGGAAAAATATTTATATGGAAAATTGTTTTAGGTATGTATTCTTTTCAATGATTGAAAATAAAATGAATGAATAATATATTGTGAAATATATATTTTGTTTTACATATATGTTTAATTACAGACCTGAAAATTCACCACATAATTTTATTCAGTCTTCAAAAATAAATGGTATGTAATTTAAATTAATAATATATTTCTTATCATGGATATTATATTATAAATTTATTTTAATCTATTATTGCAGGAATGTGTTTGGAAAAAAGAGCTTTTTATCGTGTTATATCAGGACTTCATGCTAGTATTAATATACATTTGTGTTCAAAATATTTATTATCATCAAAAGACAATTTAGGAATAGTACCTGGTGGCCAATGGGGTCCTAATTTACAAGAATTTCAGAAAAGATTTTCACCAGAGGAAACAGGAAGTGAAGGTCCAAATTGGTTAAAAAATTTATATTTTACTTATTTATTAGAGTTAAGAGCTTTGGCTAAAGCTGCACCATATTTAGAAAGGGAAGAATATTATACTGGTAATAAAGCACAAGATAAAGATACTCGTTTGGCAATAAATGATATTTTAAATATTATTAAGTAAGATTAATTTTATAACTAATAAATAAAATGTTTATAAATTGTATATCTAATACAGATATATTTTAGATCATTTCCCGATCATTTCAATGAAAGCATTATGTTTACTGGCGGATCTGAAGCCCAGTTATTAAAAGACCAATTTAAGCAACATTTTAGAAATATTTCTCGTATTATGGATTGTGTAGGTTGCGATAAATGTAAATTATGGGGAAAACTTCAAATACATGGTTTGGGTACAGCATTAAAAATTCTCTTCTCAGGAAAGTTTGATAGATGGGAATCAACTTTAAATAATTTTAATAAAAGGAAATTTTTTTTAGAAAGAAGTGAAATTGTTGCACTTATAAATGCTTTTGGAAGGTAAGCATTAAAAAAATTAATAATTTTAATTGTTATATTTAATTTATTTTTGTAAAATATATGATGAGAAAAATTATTAATCGATAATATAATTAATTATTTAAAAATTTTGCAGATTGTCAGAAAGTATCTTTGAATTGGATAAATTTAGACAAATGATAAGATAGCAAAATATTGATTGATAATATATTATATAATTAACTCACTCTAGTAAAATACATCACACAAATCGATTTATATAACCTTTGATTATATAGTAAGTTTATAAAATAATGGATCTATCAGTTACAAATTGCTAAAAAATGTTATATTCATATTTAAAATACGGCATAAAGTCGCAATAAAAGTTATTAAGTTTAATATATAATCTTTTATATAATTTTTATTTAAGATAAGAAATAATTTGATATTATCAAGTAAAAATTATAACCCAGTAATATATAATATTGATCGAATTAATAAAAAATAATGTCAATTCTCATATCATTGTATTATCTTATTTTATTGCGATTTTATTGATAACTTCAACTCTATCTGTGATAAATATTTTGTCTTTAGAGAAGAGTCTTCTATCAATTCTAAAAAGTATATAATCGGTTTTTAAAAAACTAATTTTTATTCAATGAACGTTAAAATTTTTTTTAAAGATATATATATTTATATATATACATATTTTATATATATATATATATATATATATATATATATATATATACATATATATGTATATATACACATATACATATAAATATATCAAGTCCAAGTTATAATTTGTTTCTTTAAATTTACTTTTCTTTTATTGAAAATTATTATTAATGTAGACTATTACAATTACATTGTTTTATTCATAAATAATGTTGATTATTAAAATTATTATAAAAATTATTATAAAAAAAGATAGATTATAATGCGTTATGTTCAATAAGATATGCATTACAAAAATCGAGATGAACCAATTTTATATAGTAGTGTATACATTTTTTAAAAAATCTTATATTCTATGTTTTTATAATATTGCTATAATGAAAATGGCAAAGTTTCATATTATTTTCCGACAAATTTACATACAAAGAGAAAACACCAGTGTACTTATTATATTTCTATGTATTCATAATAATTCATAATAATTTGTAACAATATTATTATATATGCGTAAATCTAATTTATTATTGGTACATCATACTATTTCCATATTATAAAAATAGTAATATTTATTTTAATTTCTTAATTAAATATATATAAAAAAAAAACAATATACATATATTTCAAAAGACTTTAATAATTTTGAAAATATTGATAATTAGATATGCAGAATTTATACGACTTATTTAGATGTTAGATAAGTTTATTATTCAGTTTTTTGAAACCATATTAAAATCACATTAAATTGTAAATTATAAAAATATATCGAATAAAAAAATTTCTTATTAAATTTCTTAACATTCATAATTAATTACATGATTCTAAATAAATCATATATTATAAGAAGAGTGTGAAATTTCATTATATTATATGAAAATTGTAATATAAATTTAACAACGTTAAACAAAAATGTATATTTTATGTGTGTACATGAAATTAATGTAATTCTTATTATTTTATTTATAACCTGAACATTTTTATGTAATCTGCTTATATCTATGGAAAATCTATGATTATAAAAGGTAACGGATTTCAAATATAATATATGAATTCAAATATTATCGATATTTTGTTTTTAAATGCAAACATAAATTATTTTTATTCCTTTTATCAAACATTCCATTCAATCATAATGTTTCTGCATGCAAGTAATGAGTAAATGTTTCCCTTCAATTTTTCTTTTTATCATCAGTTTTTAACTTTATTTATTTTTGCATTGCTTTTTTTAATAAATCATTTCTTAACTTTAATGAACATTCTTCTATAATTTATCATTTCTTTTCATTTTAATCATAAGAATCATATCAATGGTTAAGTTATTTTTAAGCTTCGAGCGAACATTGGTACGCAAAGTACGATGTAATATTAACGCATCGTGTCGATAATCTTCTCGGATAACAGACGCTTAGGTGTCCGTTATCCGAACCCATCGAACGCATCGCAAACGCAGTCAAGAAAAATCCTCGGCCACCCTGGTAACGATCTTGGTGAACGAGTCAGGTGTTTTGCAATAGCACATACATATTTTATTAATTCAGCAAAATCAATTAAATTTCCATCTTATTATCATCACGCTCGCGTTGGAACAAGCAACGTTCATAAAATTGTGTATTTTTGAATCACAATCGCCAATTTTTTAAGATAAGTTGCATGTCATAATTACGACATTTAGTTTAACGTTAATTGTAATAAAATCTTTTGTGAAAATTTCATGAAAGTTTCAATAAGTTTTAGTTTTAAAAAGAACATATTTAAGAGAGAAAAAAACTTGCATCGAAAGAGGATAGAGTAGATGTAAATGTTGTATAAAGTCGCGTATAAACATGACATAATATATACATTTATAAGTTTTTCGGATAACATTGTTGATTAATTTCTCGAATTAGTAAAGGGTATAAGCGTGAATAAAGGAAGGAACATATAACGAGAAACAGTTCTGGCTTCTAATGCGTTGCCTTCTATCCTATCATTTACACCCTTTATCGCATTTCCGGGCTATATTATGTCTAGGGTATTCATATGTGATGTAAACAAATACTCCGTACCATGAACTGTCATCAGGCACTTCGGTTAGCCGTCTTGTGGGAGGTAGTGGATAAGCGTACGGGGTTTAGTCGATGGAACGTACGTCAAAACGTCCACTTCAAAAAATTTTCTTTTTTACGAGAAAATAATTGATCGAATGTCACGTGATTCTTCTTCTCTTATTATAAAAGGTAAATAAGTTCGCTTCGGTGTTTCTTCGACTTCGAGGGATATACGAGAGAGCAAAACATTTGTATCTGTGAAAACGAAAAATTGTGTGTCGTGCTATCGGTAAGCAGAGTATAAGACCTTTGAGACGCGAAATTTAAAGTATTATGCTCCGTTTATCGTTGGTGCGGCGCGAAACGAACATCGCTTGGACTTCGACATGGTAATTTTTTTTTCACAACTACCATACAGTTTTTTCGCGCGCTGACTTCCGCGATTCCCATATTCTAGCATAATATTGCCGAGCCGTGCAGGGGCATTATGCTAAGAATATGTGGTATCGTAAGTTCATTGTAATCTTCGATATATATAAAAAAAAAAATCGTACAATTTTTCGGGCGTAACAACAACACTCACTTTTGTATTCTAACATGTCATTTAACTTTAAGGGGGGATAAAAAAAATTTAATACAATAGCCGAGTTTCATGCACGAGATTATTTTTAATGTCGTTAATTTGCGTGGATAATTAATCGATTTTTTTTTTTTAATTTATCTTGAAAAAAACGTTTTGAGTGTCGAACAACAAGTAAATATCTCGACTTATGAATACAAAGATATCATATCGTTTAAGTGATTCGATTTATATTTTTTATATTTATATTTTAAACGAACGTTGTTTCGATGCAGTTGCGCTTTGATATCCGCCGCGTTAATTAGATTTATCTTCAAAATATGCGGGTGGCAGTGGTAGGCGCCGGTGTGATCGGCGTAACAAGTGCGTTTGCGGTGAAAAGCGTTTTTCCACAATTCGAAGTGCATATATTTGCGGATAAATTGTCACCGAATACCACTGGCGAAGGAAGCGCCGGTCTTTGGACTCCTTATCTTCTCGGGATCACTCCTTACAATAAAATATCGTAAGTATTTGACACATATCTCTGACGTCAGATAATTCACGTATAGTTCGAACAACGAAGTACGTACACGTAAGTACTTAGAACACGTTGTGTGAAAATAACACGAGTTCGAGTTTAAAATCGAAGGAGAAAATATTATTAGAGTTTAAGATTAATTTAATTTCATATAATTACGGACTGTACTACTGGCAGACAATGGGCTGGAATTACGCATCGATTGTTGGAAAAATTTTGGAAAGCGGGCTTAGCATCTGATATCGGGCTTTCCTTGCTACCGATATATCGCGTTACCAATAATCCTGATGGATTTCCCGATTTGAGTTGGACCAAATTGGTATACGGTGCGCACAAGCTAAATTCGAACGAATTGAAAGAGTTGAATACCGAATGCAATGCCAATTATAAGTACAGTGTTAATGAAATTAATTTGTTTAATATTTTATTCGTTATGGTAAACGACTGATTCGAGTTATCAATTTATAGACATGCGTGGATGTTCTTGACGTATACTTGCGAACCTATTCGTATGTTGCCTTGGTTAACGAAACGATTTCTCGAAGCGGGCGGAGAAGTTCGAAAAAGAAAAATACATACGCTATGCGAATTGATCGATGATGGATACGATTTGATAATAAATTGCAGCGGCTTTGGTGCACGTGAACTCGTGGGTGATAATGCGGTTATATCTATCAGAGGTCAAGTTGCTAGGGTTGGTAGCGTTTTACAGTGAGCGTGTTACCGCGGTGTTAAAATTTGTCAAATAAATCTTATCATTTAAGGTGACAGCATCCTGGATAATGCACGGATATTTGGAAGAAGACGAGCATGGAAATTACATAATACCAAAGTAAACGAATCATGAATGAATCTTGAATATTAAAAATCATTTTCTATTTATTTACGTTGTACTTTTTATTAATTTATTATTTTTTTTTTTATATGTCTTTTTGAAAGTATCGATAACGTGGTATTGGGCGGTACGCATCAAGAAAATGATTTGGATTGCACTCCGCGGAAAGAGGATTTCGAATTTATTCACAATGGTTGTTGTCGAATTTTGCCCGCTCTAAAGGTATAGCTTTGATTAAATTTTTATTTTTAAACTAACAATGCAATAATAATAATTAGTTATATAATAATGATATTTGTATTATTCAAAGAATGCGAAAATAACAAAAAATTGGGCTGGTCTTAGACCTGGAAGATACGAAGTTCGCATCGAGACTGAAGTTTGCCGTTCTTCCAACGGGAGACAAGTTACGGTATCGAAACTTGTACGAATATCGATTGTAAAGTTTTCGATTAATTGAAATTCATTTAATTCATTTACAGATAATTCATAATTATGGACACGGAGGAAGCGGCGTGACGTTAAGTTGGGGATGTGCTTTAAATATTGTGAAGATTATAAAGGATATGACAAGGTTGAAATCGAATCTGTAAAAATCTTAAAGAAAGATAAGCAATAGAGAATAACAAAATTTTTTTATCGAATATGGTTTTTTTTATATGTTTTTATCGTACAACGAAATTTTATTTGTGATTGACCTATTCGTTTCGTATATATATACAAATATATGACTTCTTTTTATTAGTATACGAATTCTATGCAGTTATATTGCGCCGTAATTAAAGTAATGAAGCAATTCTCGAGCTAAGTTTTGCGTGAACTGAACCGCAGTAGCATTGATTAACCTGCGTCGTCGCACGGATATTTGCTTAAAAACTTTCAGATTAATTTTACACTGAATCGAAATTAGAATACGAGTCGAGATTCGGATAAAATCAAATTTCCGTCGAGTCTGTCTTCTTGCCTCGAGAAATGGAAAAACAATTGAGGCGAGGAACGATATGTAAAACAGATTTTGGGAGGGGCATTTCTGTAAATGGAACCGAATTTCGGTTTCTCGTACGCCAATAAATTGATCATAGTCGAATCATCTTTTTCACCAAGGATATTATTATAGTTTAATCTTTATCTAAGTAGTCGATTTCGCATTCGAAATAAAATTGACGAAGCCACGTATTTGTATAATGCAGATCTGATTTGATTTGTAATCAAATTAATACCATGCAACGAGAGATCGTTTAAAATAATGAGATACACCGGTCATGAACGTCATCGAACGCAACAACAAACGTCCTTTGATGGTGGTGCGCGAGAACGAAACTGGTGATATAAAAAAGAGTGGCGAGATCACGTGTGAATCGGATTCAAGTACCGAAGTGCGATCATGTAAAACTGTATACAGAAATCGATGCAAAAAACTCGTAGTTGTATCTGATACTTCATTAAATATTATTTCATTTACCGATTCGAATAAAAATGATCGAAAACCAATTATACCCAAATGTTTAACGGATAAAAAAGATGAGAAAGGTATTTAATCTCGATAATAAATAATGTTTGTATCACGTAGTCTCTGTTATGTAAAATTTTATAGGTGATTTGTCATTTGTGGATACCGACGATGTCGAGTCAAGAAAGGAAGGAATTTCGATCAAGAAGAAAAAGAAGAAACGAAGGTACGATTTTGTTTATAAAGAAATCACAAATAATATTATTTCCTTTTGTTCTCTCGTATTTATTAGTCTCGTATTTATTATTAAAGATATTTGACGATATGTACGAGTAATTGTAAATACGACGCGGTGAGACGAGTAGCAGCTCGTTTTGGAATGAAAGAAGTTACCGAGGATAGCAGTTGGAATCTTTACTGGACAGATTTGAGCGTGAGCGTGGAACGGGCGAAAGATATGAAGAGATATCAAAAG
The DNA here is from genome assembly GCF_014066325.1 of Apis laboriosa. NCBI lineage: Eukaryota > Metazoa > Arthropoda > Insecta > Hymenoptera > Apidae > Apis > Apis laboriosa. Next base: position 557,374 of record NW_025221020.1, read on the forward strand.
GTTAATCATTTCCCCGGAATGACGGAAATCTGTAGAAAGGATTTATTAGCTCGAAACTTGAATCGCATGTTGAAGCTTTTTCCAAAAGATTATAACTTTTTCCCCAAGACATGGTGTTTTCCCGCAGAGTAAGAACGTTATCTTCTTTTTCAAAACTTAACCTTATTTATTTGTTGTTGACACGAAGAAGAATGTTTGCATTATCCGTCGATCAAAATGTTTAGCCACGGAGAAGCGATAGCCTATGCGAAATTAAGACGCTCGAAAACTTTCATCATTAAACCTGATACAGGGTGTCAAGGACGTGGCATTTACTTGACAAAAAACTTGAGAGATGTTAAACCGAGCGAGCGCATGATTTGTCAAGTTTACGTGGCCAGGGTATGCGAGTATTTTCAATTTAACAGTTTGTTTATACTTTTCTTTTAATGAAGATCATTCCTATCTGTAGCCCTTCCTGGTAGACGGTTACAAATTCGATCTTCGTATCTATGCATTGCTCACCTCCTGCGATCCTCTTAGAATTTATGTGTACAATGATGGTCTTGCGAGGTAACAATCGCATCAATTTACGTCCTTTCTTGTTGTAACTTTTAAATATATTTCATTTCAGATTTGCCACGAGTAGATATAAGGAACCCACCGGTCACAACACATCCAACGTTTTTATGCACTTGACTAATTATGCCGTGAATAAACATAGTCGAATGTATGTAATCGACGACGAAATTGGTAGCAAAAGGTTAGTTTTTTTAAACGATATTTTGTTGTTTACTTTCTTCAAAATGACCGGAAATCTTTTGAATATAGGAAAATATCAACTTTGAATAAGTGGTTTAAAATGAAAGACATCGATGTGGATGAAATGTGGCGTAAAATCGACGAGATCATTATAAAAACCATTTTGGCGGCATATCCTATTTTGAAACATAGTTATCATACGTGTTTTCCTACACACGATAAAACATACGCGTGTTTCGAGTTACTCGGTTTCGATGTGTTACTCGATTGGAAACTAAAACCATATCTCTTAGAGGTAACGATAGTACACTAAAAAAAATATATGTATATATATACATATGTATGCATACATGTATGTACACGTAAGCAAAGTATATTTATTAGGGAAAGGGGAAATAAATATGTTATAGGTTAATCATTCGCCGAGTTTTCATACAGATGCACAAATTGATAAGGATATAAAGGAGGGTCTCTTGATGAATACATTTGAAATGCTGAATTTTCAACAATGCGACAAGAAAAAAATTATCGAAGAAGATAGAAAGCGAGTTAGGGATAGGCTGCTTCAGGGAATAAATTCTAAGGATAGCAAGTGAGTTAATGATTAAATATTTAAATTTAATAGCTGTTGTGAACGAAATGATCGTTTCAACGATTTCACGTAGTACGAACGATTCGATCGGTACGACATCGAAACCTGAAAAGTTGGAGGAAGATTATCTCCAAAAGCAATTTAAATGGGAGGAAGAACATATGGGCAATTTCCGTAGGATCTATCCATGTTCCGACTGTGAAAAATACGAACCATTTTTTAAGCAAACTAACATATCCGTATATCAAGATACTGCGGCATCTAGAGCTCGAGAGGAAGCATCGAGGATCCAAAAGGAAGAAAATGAGGTGTTTCTTCATTTTCACAAAATTTATTTGATGAACGGATTCATCATTGATTTACAAGAAATTCTCATTCGATTGATAGGTGAAAATGAAGGAACAAGAAAATAAGAAGATTTCTGGTAAATGCAGTGATTCGAAGTTACATTCAGAGAGTCCAAACGCGACACAGAAGAATACAATAACAAATGATCAGGAGAAGAGTAAATCTGTGAATATATCGAAAAAAAATAATTCTTGTTTACATGTCAGTGTTTGAAAATAACAAATCGTTGTAAAAAATGAGCCTGAATTTTATCTAAAAACGATATTGTAGATAAAGAAGCAGACGGCTTCAAATAATATTTCACATTCGTTCGAGCCAGAGATTATTTGTGAATCTGAGGAAAGAGAACGTGTTACATCATTAGCACAACGGGATTTCTTGATTAAGAGTTATGGAATGTTGGAGCAAATATATATGGCAATGAAGAAGAACGGTACATTACGAGCTATCGACGAGAAAAAATATGGGTTGTACGGAAGACTTGGATATACAGATAACATAAGCAGAAGTGCATCTATTTGTAGACACAAATGTCACATTCACTCTTCTGCAATAGAGACAAGATATGAACCATGGATAAATCAATCATCGCAATTTTGCCTGAAAGCAAGTAAAGTAGATAATGTTCCATGAAATTTAATTGTTTCTTATTTTAATTCTTATGTAAATGTGTCTTGTTTATTTTCTCTAGGGTAAAGTGATGGACGATAATTTTGCATTCATGAACTTAAAAAACAAAAAATTTTTATATGCGAGGTGAGGTATACGTTTGAATTCTGGAAAAACGAATACAAAAACAATTTGTTCGATTTACAGATTTCAAGGTAATTTGTAACGAAAAACCGGTTTATATTCGACCAAACATACCAAAGAAATTTTGGATAAATGATATGAATTCGAAAGATCGAAACTGTAGAATTACGAAAGCTCACGTTGCTCGTACTTTATCGAATATTGTACGCCTTCATACACTCGAAAAACGACAAAAGTTCTATCTTAAATTTTCATAAGTACGCGTTATGATTTAATGAACATTCTTACGAGAGAGACATAATGTGAATCGAATACACATTTGGACACAATTGTATTTCATGATTGCTATTTTAAGTAATTTCTAACAATTCCGTTAATTTATAATATTAAATTGTACTACTTTTTTTAAAATTTCATTAAAAGAAAAAAAAAAGGAAAAATACTCAATTATTATAAATAATAAGATCAAACATTTTGATATATTAAATTAAGAAAATAAACTATCACTTTGAACTACTTGTGTTTTTAAATGAACGGATAACGTTTCACAAGACACACATACATATATATATATACAAATATAATAATGTAAAAATCAACATGATATATGGATTTGTTATTTAAAATGCCATATAAATATATACACGTTTCAGATAATCGAGAATATAACCACACGCTTTTATAGTAATAATAATAATAATATATATATATATATATATATATACATGTAATATGTATCTACAATATAATTTTTATTGTTGACATATACTATGTATATATACAAATATACGCATATATAGCTATATACTTATATATTTATATATACATGTATCTATATATGTATGTCAACATTTACATGAAAAAAAATCATTTATGAAAAAGTTTATTACGTATACCTTTCGATCATAATAATACGGTCATATTTCTTTGTCTATTATTTGCTATTTATATATCTTACGTTTAAAACAAAAAAAAAAAGTTCTTTTTTAAATTATTTTCCGTTTTCAATTTGTTTCCCATAATAAAAAAATTTCACGTTGAAAATCAACAACCGATTCATTATGATACATTTCTTAAATGCTTATTTAATATACAAAAACGTTAAAATGAATAATGAATAAAAATTCAATTATTAGTGATAAATATTGATCTCGAACATAGTAATGATACAAAAATGATAAAATAGTAAATAATATTAATCGTATTAACAATAATAATAATTGAAGTATTGCATTTAAATTGCGTGTCTCGAAACGCTGAAATTTTTCTCGTATATCAAATCATATTCAAATTGTTAATTTAAATGTACAATAATTGTCTAAGAAAGGAATAAAAAATATTATTTTTTTCTATCGCTTTTTTATGCGTCTAGGCAAAAATAAATGACGCGACACGCATTCAACGTATTTTTGATTTCTTAACACGATACAGAAAGTATTTACAAATTTGATACAATAAATTGGAGGCACGCATAATTGATACGTTCATTTTGTATCGTTTTTTCATTATTGTGTTTGCCTTTGATGAAAGAATGTAAATGACCTATGTACACAAACGAATGGAAAAACATTCGCCAAAATTCTACAAATATTTTAAAGATGATAAAAAAATCGAATATTATTTATATATGTATATTCAGACACTTATCTAATATTGTATCGTGTGATAAATATACATTTTCATGAAATTTTTGATCTCTAGATCGTTACGCTTAGAACTTCGGGAGAATATTCTATTTTTGTTTTTGTTTTTTTTTCTTTAGAATAAAAGGCTGAAAAACAAGGTTATGGTGATCAAATTTAAAGGTAATATAATGAGACAAACATTCAGACACATATGAAATGCATTTGTTTTTAACAAATTATACAGGGATTAAGCTACCGTTAAATATAAGTCAAAGATTCTTTCTTTTCATTTAGACATAATGTTTTAGGCGTGCATCGTATTTGATGATCGTATAACGATCGTATAACGGTTTCGTTCGCAAACGATATAACTTATATAAATTATCTCTGGAAAATAGACACTACTAGTAGTTACTTAAATTACGATTTATTCGTTTGTACTAGAAAATCATTATCCTTGATCCTCCAATTATCTAGTATCATTTCCGGTTACACACCGTTTCCCCGTCCCACGTTGAGTAACATTTTTTTCTCTCGTTATTCGCTTAATCCCCTGCATTCCCATATATAATTTTTCATAATAGAGAAAAAAAGCAACGTTAACGATTTTTAGCGTGACCACGACCCTTCGGCCTCCACGACATGACAAAATATAGAATGAAGATATGTGAAGATGGTATTCTATTCGTTGTAATACTAATATGAGCATTATGTAGTTATAGGATCCTGTGTACGTTACTCGTGTATAATATTTGTTAGAAAGGATTACAATAAAACGAGATTAAAGCGTGGATTACACGGAGAGTAAACTTGAAAACTGAATAAAAGAATAATTATTAAAATTTATTAGAATTTGTGGGTATTAGAGAAACCATTCAATCTGATATTTTTAAAATTTTCAAAATCAGTCCTCCGTATAATACAGGCATCAAACAGTAAAATGATAATTAGCTATATTTATATATATTTGTGTGTGTATGTGTATATATATTTATACATACATATATGTATGTATACGTATATATATATATATATATATGTATATAACTATACAATCCGTAGACTTAATTTTGGGTTAGCTGCCGACGGAATTCAATTCTTTTTTTTTTTTTTTTCACTGCATTTCACTTAATCATTCACGTCGATATAATACTCAGTTCTTTCTGAATATACTGACATCAAAAGTCTGTGGCAAATGTAACAATAAATCTTAACTTGAAGAAGAGCGTGAATGTAATATGTGTGTATTAGTGTGAATATGTGCACAAATTTTATTATTGCAACTAAATGTACGATTTTATTTGACATATATACGAAGTATCTTGAGTTTAATTCATATTTGCGGGATATAGCTATTAAATTATAATTGCATCAAAAAAAGACAGATTTGTTGAACATATAAATGAACTATATATTTTAGATACTTTTCTTATAACAATAATTCGATTCTTTTATCTTCTCAATATTTCTTTATACAAATTACTTTTTATTAATATCAATGATTCTTATGATTTTAAAATTTATGTTTTTGCATGAATAAATATAATCTTTTTGTATATTATATTATTTTAAATATGATGCAAAGAAAATATAAGAAGCCAATTTGAATTTCTGTCGTTTTTTTTTCAAAATATATGAAGAATTATATATAAAAATAAAAAATTTGTTACTTATATTTGTTAAATTAATCTTCTGTATAAACCATGGTAAAAAATAATAATTTAATTTTGATTAAAAAAACTTTACTTTTTTTTTCTTATTACTCACGTAAATGATAATAGAAAAAAGATCTTTAATTGATTATTGTAAAAATATATAAATATTTCTTCTTATGTATAATATTAAAATTTTCCATTAGTATTGATTCTATTTACATTTTGAGTATATTTTAAACTTTAACTCTAATATATTTCGAAAATAACTAACCATGGTTTATACTAAAATATTTGCAATATAAAAATACAAGAATCTTATTTTCATTTGTAATATTTAAAAACAAAAAACAATTTTGAGATAGTATCTTTAAAAGTAATTATTGCATATATTTAATTGTATCGATATTCTAGTCAATATTATTTATATATTAATATTTATATATTAATATTTTAGTCAAATCCTTTAAAAACTCAAAATACTTCGATGATATTTTAATTATGCAAAAAAATGGATTTAGGAATTCTCTGATGTTCTGATATTCGAAGATAGATATGAATATTTATAATCGCATTAATTAGAAAAATTTACATTGTTTGGAATTTGTATTATTTTGTTCTTAAACAATCGTTAAGTGTGCAAATTTCACTTTTTATAAAAGTACCACTTTTATCCTTTGGATTTTCTTAATCAACGTAACGAGCCTGATGATAAATGACAATGACATAACTAGAAATTATTAATAAAGTTAATATGTACTGTTAATTACTTTTGAATAACAATTACAGTTTATCAGGAACGTTCACCCAAACCTAAATAAAATAAACAAAGTATGTATTTGTTCAATTTCTTATTAATATAAAATTCCAGTAAAATTTCATCGTCCATAAAATATGTATATGAATATTTTCTTATTTTTTATATGCATACAGAAATATTTTGCACAACTGAGCGGAACTATTACACATCTTTAAAATAGAAATAGAAAAGATTTTAGAAGAAAAAATTAAATGACGTTATATAATAGTAACATATAAATATGATATCATCATTATATAAAACATCATTTATTTCTTTTAATCAAATCAATTTTAATTAATTTTATTTCTATTTCATATAACCCAACTTAGTTGTGTGTAAAAAAATCTGTATAATTATTTTTTAATTTTGAATTAAATATAATTTGAAATTGAATAATTCATCATCGATTATATAATATTTAACAAAATTTTTTGTTTAAATTAATATGTTTTCTACATTCATTTTATATATATTTATGATTAGGACGATTGAAAATAGACATGTAACATTAAAAATTAAATGATAAATAACTTTTTAAACAGATGAATCTACTTGTCATAAACATACTTAAAAAGTAATGCAACTTTCGAACATACTATATGTCGTTTTTGCCATCTCATTCACCAATATGACTCATAGTGATACCCTAATGTTTCAACAAGTTAAAGCTAAGATATTAACAAACAGCGTATGTTTATATTATATGCATGATTTCGCTCATGCATTAATGTATACCGTATGTGTTTATCTGTGTGCAATTGCACGCGCATGTGTGCGTGTACAAGGTGTAAACGCTAACAAAGAGTCACTCGTATGTCGCATATACGACGAGTTAAGAAGTGTTATGGTTTAAATTTAACCAAAGGTATATTTTTCGATTGTAAGCACTTGTCACACACCCATTCTGCATAAACTTCTGCGGTTAATAATTGATAGGCAGTTTCCGATAATCCTGTGCATCCTCTACAATAAATTTTTATTATTATATTAGATATATATAAATTCATATGATATTAAATAAAAAGGAGAATATAATTTTTTATATACCTGTGAAACCAAAAATTGCAACCTGATTCACAAAGAATTGCTTGATCGTTATCATGTACTTCTTTATGACACACTCCACAAGGATAAATGGGTGGAGCATTAGGATTTTGTGGATTAAATACCATTGGCTGATCTGGAGGATATATCTGTAATATTAAAATAATAAACATACTTAGAATAATAAATCACTTATTGAAATGTAACAAATCTTCGCAAAACGAAGAAAATAATTTACCTTCCCTGCAGAAACTGGCATTGGTTTTGGTCCCATTCCCGGTGGACCTTGAAAACCATGAGGTGGTATCGAACCTCCCATATTAATAGGATGACCCATTGGCGGACCACCTCCTATATTACTAGACATTGTACCCATTGGACCACCCATATGACTCATTTGATTATGATGATTAATACTCATGTTAGACATATTATTCATTGGTGGTCCACCCATATTCATATTATTTATTTGATTTGGACCACTCATATTCAAATTGTTGGATACCATTGAACTTATGGTAGTCATAGGTCCATTCATCGGTCTTCCTAAATTATTAAGATTATTACCCATATGATTTGGATGTGTTTGAGATCCGTTATGTCCCAATGGACTATTTACGCTGTTCATAGATGGTCCATTTAGAGGGCTATTGGGCGGTATATGGCTATTAATATTATTCATATTCATTGGTCCATTAGGCATATGATTCGATCCTCCCATTGTATTCATAGGAGATCCTAATGGACCACCCATAGGACTTCCCATACTATGTCCCATGTTATTCATTGGACTACCCATTGGTCCACTGTTCATATTATTCATTGGACTACCCATGGGTGGACCACTAAGTTGAGAATTACTCATGTGACTCATATTCATATGATTGTTCATAGTATTCATTGGGCCAGGTGGCATACTTGGACCCATATTATTCATTGGACTCATACCACCAATTGGTGCATGATTCATGGGAGACATTGCTCCCATATGATTCATGTGATTTGTCATGGGCGAATTTCCCATTGGACTCATACTTCCCATATTGTGTGGCATCATAGGACTCATTCCACCTATTGAAGTTAAAGGACTCATGCCTCTCATAGGTGGTCCACTCATATGATGTGGGTGATGAGGATGCATGTGAGGTGGTCCACCATGCATCATTGGTGTTTGTGTAGTTTGCGGTGGTGTATCATCAAAAGGATTACTAGCTACTATTGTATCTCCATAACCGGTTAAAGGTGGAGGTAATAAATCCTAAAAATATATATATTTTAAATATATTACAAATAAATGAAAATTGATTATTATCTATACAAACTAATAAAAAATTACCTGTACTGTTGGAGGTTGTTGCGGAGGTGGTTGAGCAACATTTGCATTTGTACGTCTCTTCTTTTTTGGATTGGCACCTGTAGGTGGTGGTGGTGGAGGATGAGGGTGAGCAGAAGATTCAGGATGTGGGGCACTAGGACCCATATTTACACCCATACCCATACCCCCCAAAGGCATCCTTGCAAAGGGTGGCATGCCTGCAATATTGTGGCTCATCTCCTTCGTTCGCTTCCCTTATTTCAACATGCCGTATCAGCACCACAGTAGATTTTGATGGTAAGTATTCACTATTTTTCCACTAAGATTTAAAAAAAAAAATTATATTTTGTTATATTTAATTATCTTTAAATATAATAATTATATATAGAATATACAATATATTTTATTTGTTTTATTTTATTTATTTTAAAAAGTTTTTAATTTATAAATTTATAGAAAAATAAAATCATTATGTAATGAAACGAATATTTATACATATATAAAATTTAATCCCTATAAATATATCAATTATATTAAGACATTTTGTGGTTTATAAATATATTATGTATATATTTTATTTTTATTACTATTTATCTTTATTATTTTTATATTTATTATTTTATATGTTATTAAATTTTCAAATCTATATATATGTAATTATAAATTACTAAAGTTTGTGTACTAGTGTAAATACGAAATATTTCAATATTTTCTAGTTAACTAACTATCGTTCAAATAAATTAATAAATAACGTTGAACGAGAATGCATCAAAAATAATAGAAATAACGAAAAAAAAAAATTAGATAATATTTTTAAAAGAGAGCAAAATAAAATCTGCCGATGTCAATTTCTTCAGATCAACCTAACCTACACACTTCTGTATCATTTATTATCAACAGTATATAAAATATATGCGATCAAGATAAATATAAAGTATAAGAAATAATAATAATCCCTATATTTACCAAAACATTATAGTTTACAGGATATGTATGTATACATGGCTTTCCCGTTTTTTCGGCAGAGACCAACACCATTGAATTGTGTCCCTACGACTAACTAACTTTAACTGTTGGCTCCGCACAATTTCTCGTTTTTTGTTTGTCTAATTCACTAGTCACATATTTTACGGTAGCAAGAATGTATTTCACATTCACGAATATGAAGAAAAGATACAGTAAACACTGGCGAGATGTCACAAGTATATGGAGCAAGGAAACGCACGCCAATGTTTCAGGTCGCCATTGTTGCGTTACGCGTGTCCCTGTAGTTGTATTGTTCGCATAAGAATGCTGCATGGTGCATTCCGCAGATGGCGTTACCAACTACATTCCTGTAACATCGGAACAATCAACATATTAAGATATTATCGCGATGATTTCCTTTTAATTTATTATAAAAATTATATTAGTTTTTATAAGTAAATGAAAGTTAATCAATATAATTGTCCATGAATTAAAAATAGTTTGCTTTTCTGAAATTATTTATAAAAATTATTTATATGATTACAATGTACGATATTGAACATACAATAATGTAAAGAATCAACGAAGAATGAAGAAGCTTATGTGATTAATTTCTGAATTAATTTATTAAACGTTCACAATTCAAGCCAATAATTTAAGAATAGAAATATGTAAATGAGAAGTACGTAAATGAGAAGTTTACCTAAGATAGAACAATTTAGTTTGTTATGAATTATATTACAAAACATACGTTATTTTGACAGTGCTATTACCAGTATTCCTGAAATTCTCGTTCTCTTTCGCTTTGTCTCTCCTTTTCCCCTCCTTTCCCGATCTCACTCTCTCTCCCTCTTTCACTTACTAGTTTCACGCGTTATAGATATCTTCCATTCGCATTAGATCCAAGAGTTGCCTCTGTAACCTCAGAGTAGAGCCTGTACACGTCACTTTAATTATTTGAGTTACATTAGCAAGTTAGCGGGGTTTAACAACTGGAAAATGGATTTCGCGCGCGCGCATATCTACTGCGGATAGTTACTTCGTAGTTACTCGTAATATGTTTCACGAAATTCTGATAAAGATAAATTATTTTATTTTGATAAGAATTCATAGAAAGAAAAAAATGAATTGTTCATTATTGGGTGCGATGAATGAAGTAAAAATGAAACTTAAGTATCATTCGAGTTGAAAATTCCGATTAATTCCCGCGCTTTGTTCGTAATAGTCAAGATATGATATATCTTATGATTTTTAAATTTCAAAAAAGATCTTTAACATATTTATTTTTTAAATAGAAAGTTATAAGTAATTTTATGATTAATGTTTTAAATATTTACAGTTTATTTATCAGAAATGACACAAATCAAAAATAATAATCGTGAAAGATATGAACATTTTTGATAGAAAAAAAATGCAAAACTTGAAAGATGGATAAAAAAAACAATGATCATGAAACAAGGAAAAAAAGAGAAAGGATAAAAGACAAAGGGTCGAAAGTTTGTTGGAAGGTCGTGAAATGTGGCAATTGAAGAACGACGCAAATGGATTCTACAAATAGCAGCATTTCCCAAACAAATACGGCATGCCAATCAATCTGCCGTGCGCATACGCGTGTCTTGAATAAGAACGAGCGATTTGCGCGAATTATTGGAAGCCGCCAGTTACCGGTGAACATTTCATCAGGAGAATGCATCGAAGAATCCGCGTTTCGATCAGATTTTGTTGACGTTCATGTTTAAAGTTTGTTCGTGATTCATCCTCTATCTTGTTACAATATAAGTAAGTACTTACTCATATTTTCATTTCTTGAATTATTCATAATTGCAATTTTCACAACGAATCATGTTTCGAACGAAAATATGTATCTTAATGAAAATTATTATTTTTGAAAAATTTATATTGTATGTTTTCTTAAAGATATTTTAGATTGAAAATACGGATTATTAGATTATTATTTTTAAAATCTAATCTAATCAGTTTCAGCGAATAATGGTATCCATTAGTTAGGTCGGTGAAACGCGTTGAATACAAAGATCGGCATCGAACGGGTATTTCGACGGAGCAATTTTCGTCGCGTTAGAGATTCGGCAATAAAGCGGGAGCGCGATCGAGCGAAATTACAGTGGCGATTGTTCAAACTGACAGGAACAAGGCGAGCATTGCGGCTTGATGCCGGACCAATTTTTACGCGTTATCGTCTCGTGTCAGTGTCCATCGGCTGCGTTCGATTGCACTTCTGAAAGCATAGCAAAATACGTTTTCCGTGCGTGATTTCGATCAATGTCATCGCCGAAAGCTTCGAGAAATCAAAAACGCTTGCGCATCTCGAGCGCGTTCAATTGATTGTCAACGTTGATTTCCTTTTCGTCATTAATAATAATTATATCCTCGAGATAAACGTAGTCAACGTTCTTTTATGCTGCTTTCAGCCAGAGATTTAGACTTTTTCCACTTTCTCTCGTGGAATCAATAGACGCGCACGTTTAACGGACCGTAACGTATTCTATGAACTTTCATCTTGGAATTTCTAATATAAGAAAGTTTGGGATTGCATTAAAAACAATCTTATTAAAATATTTATTCTTTTTTTCTTCTTTTTTATCAATAACGTTATAGAAGATAAACATATCGATCTCGAATACATATATCAATTATAAATAATTGAGATCTTTGAAATTTATTTAAAGAGAAATTAGAACGTGAACTCATCATTTTGTTATTATTGCTCTTATAATAACGATTCGCAAAGAAGATTGCTTGAATGAAGAATGTATTCGATCGAAACGAAGCGAATCTTACGCTATGCAATTATTGTAATAACAACTTCGAGCAAAACAAGATGAGATGTTACGTCGTCGTTTCCTGTTTTAACCATGCTCGGCGAAAGCAGTGAAAGTGAAGAAACGGTGATCCGTAACGTTGCCATGGTTCAAACAAAATTAACGAGAATCGATTCTTTTCTCCCTTAATGTAAGAAAAGAAGAAATTTGTAAATCTTTGACTGAAATATCCAAATACGTGAGGAATCAAAGAAAGAAGAATCTTGATTTTCGTCTGTAATGGACAAGGATAGATCGATACACGTTATTTGTCAGTTAAGGATTGTCGATATAAGGAATTTCGTATACGCGTGTCCTTCCGAGATGATGTAAACAATGGCTGAATTTCGTCTTGAATTTCAGTCACCGGTGCGCGTGACGCGTGACTTTGGAAACTCGATACTTCGATGTCCAAACATTTCAGTTTGCCGAATTATTTCCTACATACAAAGACTTTCTTTTCTTTTCTTTTCTTTTCTTTTTGCAAAGATATTTCTATCTCTCGAAACGTGAAAATTATTTCGTCTTGTCAAACACGGATCGGTGTATAATTTTAAACGAAAATCGACGAGGAAGTACGTCAACTGACGTACTCGTCAACCGCGTCAATCCCTCGATTCTCTTTTCTTCGTATCGTTCGATCGTACGATGAATTTCGTCTCGATCGAATCGAATCGAGCCTCGAAAAGCGAAATCCGTCTATTCAAACGGCGCTCGACAACGAATCACCGAAAAGAGGAAAAAGAAAGGAGGGAGATCGGATGATGGAGAGGTGACTCTCCGAGAGATGAAAAAAGTAGAGGGAGAGAAAAATAGGGATAGGGAAAAGGTGCGTAGACGGGAGGAGGAAATTCTCTGGATGCCGCAAAAGCTTCGAATCTCGGTATCCCGTCGGATCGAAAAGTAGATCGACGAATGAATTCTGCCTGTGTAATCTTTATCGATACAAGGCACAATCTCTCTTTTCGGTCGCTGCGTTCGTATCACTTCGTTTCGTTTCGTTTCGATAGCGGGTCGGGACTTTAGCTGATCCGCTCTCTCTCTCTTTCTCTTTCTCTTTCTCTCTCTCTCCGTCTTGTATCGGTATCTCGTTACACTTTCCTTCTCCCTCTGCTACGTTCGGTGAGCAGCTTAATCGTATTTTACGGCAGATCACCCCTATCGTTATTCTTTTTACCCGATTTTTTTCACACCAATTCGCCGGCTGTTATCGTCGTGGACAGACACACACGTTCCAACGTGGCGCCGGTTGCGCCGTCGGCTCGATCGCCCGTTAAATCCGCGGCTTTATCGGAATTTCTCTTTCTCCCTGTCGTTCGCCCGACTTCGTTTCGCCCGATTTTGATGAAAAATCGAAAGTCGGATCGTTTCCAACAACGCTCATCTTTGTCTCGTTGCAAAAAAAAAAACTCGTCTTTTTTTGCTTTTGAAATGATAACTCGCATTGAAAGATCGATAACGAAGGAATATTTTTGACGAGGAGAAAAAGAGATTATCGTTATATGTCACGATCGATGTTAATCAAAAGTTGACGAATTCTTTTTCCCGAAATTGACGAACCGATCGTTAAAGTCGACCGAGGCGGGAGGAGAAACAAAGGCAGAGAGGCGAAGCAAAGCAGGGTTCTCCGTTGCTCGAGAGTGGGACGAGAAAAAGAGATGGAAAAGATTCGGTTTTCGGTTGGTGGGAAATGTCAAAGGTGGAGAAGGAGGTGAAACGTTCGAGGAAGAAAGGAAAGCGTACGCGAGCGTGAAGTGGCGCGTGGAGCGACGCGACTGGAGCGCGATCGAGCGGAAGAAAGAGAGAAAGAAAGCGCAACGACTCGCAGGAAATTAAGGAGCAAAGTGGAAGAGCGAGAACGAAGGAAGGAAAAGTGCGACCTGTACTGTGCGCACACTCACGCACGTCTCGGTTTCCCCTACCATCGTAACTGGCCGGTTACACGAGCGAGGTGGCCGAGGAGACGGAGAGCCAACGATATATATCATCGTAGCGTCGTCGCTCGGTACACACACTTTCGTATTTATCGGGCGAAGAAGGGGAGGAAAGGCCACGGACGGTATCTTCGGGCCAGTGCGTCCCGAGATTTTGCGGTGAGAGGATCGTATAAGTTTTTATTTCGCTTTTACTTCGTTCTCCTCTCCCTCCCGCCACCACTTCTTCGTTTCTTCGACGATTTTCTACCATTTTTCTTCACGCCGTTATCAGGAAATCCATCGTGCACGCCCCCAACACCCCCGACATGGCTTCGGCAATCAAGGTGAGTGAGTGACGAACGTGCAACAGGTAGATACACGCGCACCTCTCTGTGTACACGTACGCTCGGTGATTTAAAGTTTCGCAGTATCCGGAGGGATACTCTCTCTTTCTCTCTTTCTCTCTCTCTCTTCTCTCTCTTCCCATTCCTGTCGTCGCCTTGGGACTTGCTCGGTGTTCCCGTAGGGATGGTTGCCTCCGTACGCGACCAGCGAATTCGATATCCTCGCCTTGATCGTCCTTTTACCTTGAATATTTACAAGGGTATCACGTATCTACAACTTTTCCCGATCAAACCCACGTATCGCGAATACAGATCGCATAACGTTTAAACGGCCCATTATCAGTGATTTCGATGCTACTACTACGTACGAACCCATACTTGCGATTTTATTTTCTACTTTTGCATCCGTATTTTTTTCTTTTTCTTTTTTTTTTTTTTTTTTTTTTAAAAGTTTGTTTCCTCGTATCGATTTCACGTTCTTTTTTATCGATCGATTTTCTCCATCGAGCGTTCGTTACATCAGCATTACGATCGCGTTAGATAATTTCTACGTAATACGAAAGTGTCGTTACACGTAACATAGAAATCAAATATCAATTTTCTGAAACGTAATCTGATTTAAATATACTATACGTGGGAGTGATAATAATCGCAATGACAAATTATATTGAACAGGAGAAATCCTTATGATATTAAAGGATCAATAAATTTTCAATTATTTTGTTTATTTTTATAAAAAGGATACGGACTAGATATTTGCGCGAGTGCATTCCTTCACTTCTCTCTCGATGTACGATCCAAGTTCATTGGTGAAAAGAAGGAATGCGGTTTGATTGGTTAATTTGTAAAGGAAATATTTATTTTCACATGCATTTTTATTTCTATTCCATGGTATTCGTCACATATATTAATCGACGTATCTTTACATCTCGATGCATTAATCCAGAGTATCGATATAATATAAAAATTTTGTTATTTTTCTCTAATAATATATATAGGCTAATTATTTGTAACATTAGTTTAATTTATAAATGTAATTTTGTATTCAAGTAATTAAGATAATAATCGTATATATGAATAAGCTAAACATACTATTAAAATAATTAATAGTTTTAAAAATACTTCAGCCAGTTTTAGATAGATTAACATAACTTCATAAATGAAAATAATTTTTACGATTTTAAATATTCAAATTATAGTTCTTCTACTATATTATGTAGCGTGTCAGGATTGTCAACAAAGCGTCTGAAATGGGGATAGACGGTCCTAGCGAAGAATCTTCCTCTTGCTCCGTCCCACGAGACTTCTTTCCAACAGTGAACAGTACATATTTGTATTTACGATACATATTTATTTACTATATAATATTTCGTGCGATCTAAAAAAAAAAAAAATAACTTTTATATGTTTATTTCCCGTGGAAACGAAGGAAAGCGGAAATCGAGCGAAATAGTAAGTGAGAACCAGATCGATTTTACCATTTTCTTGTTCGCAGTTTCCGATAAAAAATGATTAAATTCCGGCACGTAGTGCAGCTCCAAGGACGAGCAAACTGATTTAAAACTATTTACCGACAGCATTGCTTACGTTATAACTTATGCGTGTCGCAATCTTGTATATTTACGTACACGGTATGGAAATGGCGTGCTGCACGGAATAATAAGTTGAACGAAAGACTCAATTACCTTGAATAAACAGTGATGCGCATCTTTTGTTAAAAATTTATGGAAGAAAAATGGATTAACGATTCTTCCTTATCCTCTTCCTTCGAATTTTGTTACCGACCGAGATACGTTTACGGGATAATACGATGATCTCGTAACGCCTTCGATTTGTAATTCCTTCGATCGATTCACCGAGTATGGAAATCGCGGAATCGTATAATTGTTACACAGAGTAGACCAGGCGATTGTAAATTAATTTAATAACTGGAAACAACGCGGTATTTCGGCCAGCACCGTACACAAACGATAAATTATTTATTTATCGTGAGAGTTTGAGCAAGCGGTTTCGCGCTTGCGCGAATTGCAACGGAATATTAGGGCGACAAACGGTCGCGCGAGTTTTCCGGGCAACCCGTTTAAATGGTGAATTATCATTCATAGACCGTGACGATAATTAACGGGCCCATACGTAGGATTCGCGCGGAATTCACGGGTGGAGGGGAGGGAGGAGGATCGTCAGGATGTCTCGCTCGGATGTAATAACCTACAACGTACACAACGTTACGTTACAGTCAACGTGACAGCAATAAAATCTATATCGCACCCATTTGCCATTTAGAGCGGCCCAATAATTCTTATAATCCGCATCGATTTGCGGAAGTAAGCGGTTTGCGTGCACGTAACCCGAAGCCCGCATCCAATCCACAAATCATCCCTGGCCCGTGTATACGTATACATACCCTCGTACCGTGATGATTTACCGAATCGTCGCGATTATTAGCACGCCTATACGAAAATCGAAACTCCGCCACCATCGATCCGATTTCCCAAGTATTCGACCAAGTATCGACCGCAATGATCCGAACGAACGAGGCAACCCTTTCGACCCGATATCTTTTTTCAACCATATTTACAAGGATCGGAGGAGGGGGGGAAGAAAAATCGTACGAATAATAACGCGCCAGTTTTTAATTGCGTTCAAAGTGTTCTCGAGGATCGCGAGTAATTTAGGTGGTTTAATTGGGAAAATCGAAACGAAGCCGAATAGGGAGAGAGAGAGAGAGAGAAAAAAGAAAGAAAGGAAAAAAAGAAAAAAAGAAGGTTGGCGAATTGTGACGCGAGTTGTTTAAAAACGAGTTCGATCGTTAGGAGATATGTGTATGTATGTGGAATCGAGAGGTCAAACAACGCTGCGAAAATAAAATGGAACTTTGAAATATTCGTCACGGCGCGTGTCAAAAGAACGAAAAAAAGAAAAAAAAAAAAAAAGAAAAAAAGAAAAGGGTCGTCAATATAGAAAGACCTATCGCAAAAATATATTCATCGAGTCAAGTAGTCCTTCGATTTAAACTATTTTCCGTTGTAAATTCCTCTTCATCCCATATATTTTACAGAACGAATCGAAGCTAAGATTCTCGCAAAAAACTTGCAACTAATTTACCTCTGTATTTACATAATTTTCCAATCTTCATTTCGAATTAAATAACGATCGTGAATAAAAGAAATAAAAGAAAATTCGAAAATCGATCGATGTATATCGTGGAAAAGCGCGAGGAAACACGGAGCCGTAAGGGAGAGCGTGCAGAAGCAAACAAACGGAAGTTGTAGGTACGCGGATGCCTTCGTTACTCACGATGGTTACTGCTTCCTAACCCGTGTTAGCTTTGTTAGCGTTTCGCTAGGGCAGCGAATGTCTGCACCTAACCTTAACCCCTTCCCGCCATTCCACTCTATGTGCATACTCGTGTTTCCGACCTTTGCCGCCTTACAACTGCCAATTTCCTTCGTCTATCTGTTATCCACCCTTCTTTCTCGAATATATTCGAGTCTATTTTTAACAGATGGAAATATTTTAGTTCTTTCTTCCTACGATTCGACGCGTAGAAATTTTCTTTCGTTTTTAAAATTTCTTTACTTCGAGTTTATTTTGTAGCATTTAGTTTATCTGGTGTAATTATAATTTCAGGCGCTGTTGATCGCTTGCGCTCTGTTCGTCTACACCGTTGCGGCAGAAACGGAAGAAGGACAGAGTGGAAGATCGCGGGTCTCCGACGAGCAATTAAATATGGCCTTGAGCGACCAACGTTACTTGAGAAGACAGCTGAAGTGCGCATTGGGCGAAGCTCCGTGCGACCCGGTCGGGAGAAGATTGAAAAGTAAATATTGCGTACAGTATTCGAACGAATTAATCGAGTTTGATCGAATTATGAAAAAAAAAAAAAAACGAAAGAATCGATATTTTATCTCCTTCGATTCGAAAAGATAAAATTGATTTTAATCGAGATTGAAGAGAAAAAAAATTTTTATCCTACGGTAAAAATGTGCAGTGTTTCGGACGAGGAGTCATCGAATTGTTTAGATCGGATTTATTTCCGTATTTCGAGGGCCGTCCCGAGTTTCCCTCGAAGAGTTTGCCGATAAATTTCTATAAAGTTACCAGCAGAATTCGATTTAACCCGGCCGTTGTTATCCAGGTTTAGCACCACTGGTTTTGAGAGGCGCCTGCCCGCAATGTAGCCCCGAGGAAACACGACAGATCAAGAAGGTCCTTTCACACATTCAACGAACCTATCCAAAGGAGTGGTCGAAGATAGTGCAGCAGTATGCCGGAGTTTCGTAAGGCTTCGGGATAATGGAAACGGCTAAGAAGAAAACAACTGGATGCTGGATACACACTATAAAGAGAAAAAATATGGAACAGCAGGAGGATCTGTTTAGAATAGCCGAATATCGATGATATTCAATATTTAACGTCCCTTTATCTTTCGATAAAGATATCGAACTCGCCAGCAACTATTCCGATTAATCCGTTATATATATATATATATATATAAAAACAGTATTTTATAATACACTTGTACGTCGTAATAAAATTTGTTTTTCGAAATGTACGATTTTTATATTTTCTCTAAAATAATTCTGATTAAACCTGGTGGTTTCGATTTGATAAAATTCTATACGAGAAATTTTATAGATATCGAATTCGTAGAATTCACCAACTAACCGAATCTTATTTATTTGCATCAAAGCGTTCGAGAGAAGAACCACGAGAGTGGTATATATATATATAAGAATGAAAAGAATCGAGAGAGGAATAAGGAGGAACGATCGTCTACGACCATGACGTCAGAAGCGAGGATAGCAATAATGGTGGATACAAATAGCGGGAAAGTATACTATATAACATGTATATAATAAGCTAGATTCATATTTTATATTTTATTCCGGCGTCTCGACCGGTTTCAATCTCACTGTATTACAATAGATAGCTTTATCCCCTATATATATATAAACTAAACGAGAAACTTTGTTCAAGCGGCGTTTTATATCGGCTGAATTCTCATTGAAGCGTTGAATATTTCTCGTCCCTGGTTTTTACTACTTAACCGCAACGTTACGCAGTTTCACTTTTCATCCATTAACCACGAAAGTTCGTTGCGCAACGATCGTAATAACGTGTATTCTTCTCTGGTGTGCGCGTGGCTCGCATACGTCCTATATATTTGAAATATTCCAACGATGCAAGACGATGTCATTGCGATTTCTAATTCCCAGCATATAACTATATATCAAAACGATGGTCGATGAATTATTAATCAATTGGAATATTATTATTTTAACACGTTCAGATATTCGATCGAATCGATTAATCTCGTCTATTTTTGTAAATTTTTTGTGTATTGATTTTTCCAGAAGTTTACGTTTTTTTCGAATATCTTTGAATTGTAAATCACAATAAATGGCTCGTCGTCGATTCCGAGGAAGATCAATTCAATGGTCGAATCTGTGTCTGACCGATGTAAATCAATTAGCCTGATGTTTACCATCGTGTACGCATAGAGCATATTATTTCGTTCCAAACGTGGTATATATACGTACGGTCATGAATCCGATCTTGGATCCGTTTCGATTCTTTTTTCCATTTTTAATTTCTTGCAAATTAATTTTTATGGTTAATTTCCACGAATGTTATATATTATAATTCGTTTCGCGTTTCGGAGAAATTCGATTAACAGTAACATTTCGTTGAATCAACGAACGAAAACGTGTTTCGTTAATTATCGAGAGTTAAAAATGGATGGAGAGATAAAAATTGAAGAATCATGTAAAATCTAGCTGGTAATCGATCGATTCGAGATATATACATTGTACATTTTGGCGACCGTTTGTCCTTTTTGATGGATTGACGCACGATGATACACTTTCATCCGAGAAATACAAATATTGAATCGTCGGAGGGAGTCGAGAACCAATGTTTGTCTCCTCGGTACCTCATAGATGACACGGAGTATATGGATCGTATATACGTGTACATTCGCGCGTTTCTCTTCGAATTCATCACTCCATTCATCGCTCGACTTTTATTATATTATGTAGTTAAAGAATAACGGGATTAACTTTTCTTCTCCTGTTTCGCTTTTTCCGAAGCGATAACGAAAGAATATGGTGTTTCAAAATAGAAAAAAAAAAAAAAAAAGAAAACGAAGCGAACGATCGTTGAAAAGAAAGGAAAGAAAAATTGTAGAGATACAGAGAAGAAGGCAAAGTTCGAAATGGGTGTTACCGCGATAAAATTGTAACCATTTTATCCGTAACACGAATGTGTTCCGTTACCTTGGGTAAACGTTTATACGCGACGCTTAAGTATCTACCTTTCTCGCATAACGATAAAAAGGATAGATAGAGTTGGAATTAAGAAAAAAGAGTCGCGCGGTTGTTTACGATCGTTCGATCGTGACCTTTGTGTGTACCCTGTGTAATCCGTTATACGATCCAGATGTAACGATCGTCTTCCTCTGCGCTCAATCCTTCGACTCGATCCATCGTATCGTTAAAACGAGGTCTGATTTTCCTAGACACGCGGCTGGCATCATCATCTTGAGGGATTATCGATTACCGTGCGAGGAAAAATCGAGTCGTTTCGCTCGGTTGGTAAAAAAGGGTAAAAAAGGAAAGTTAAGTCGGTATAAGCGAACGATCGTGCGACGATAGGAAGAGCGATTGAAAAATGAGAAAAATGAGAACGAAGAGAAGGAAGGAAAGGAATAACTTTAAATAAGAGTTATGGAATAAAAATCCATAGCAAGCAGTTGATATTTTCTCTACGAACGTCGCTGCATATATTTTCCTCCATATTTATTTACACGCGAAGAGAAACAGGTTGACGGGGAATGGAAAAAAACTGTCCGTTTACTCGTGTACCGTATCACGTACCGTAAACAGACACAATCGACTCGATCGTATACTCGAGAATGGATGCGATCTACACACGGACGGAGAAATAACTTTCACTCGTACGATACGTGGCATTGTGAGCGCGGATCGGACATTTTTTATAGCAACGCTACCGTTAGTACTAGTAGAAACGAATCTGTAATACGAGGAATCAAGCGCAAAATCGTTAAAATCATTGGCTGGTTATTTACGCGGTGCAAGTTTCAATTCGATACGATTTAATTCGATCGAGTTTGAACGTTGGAAAATACGAAACGTATTTAAATTCGGAACGCACGAACGCGCCGACAGGAATATCGAGGAGTATTCGTTACTCGAGTATCGAGCCGGCCCGGCGGCCAGTGTATCGCGAATCGAAGTAATATATTCATCTGGTAATCTGGACGTTGGTGTCAATCATGCGATGCATATGCGAGCCTCTTATCGCGATTTTGCCACGCTTTATCGACGATGAACGAATTTGGTCACGTAACGTGACGTAACGTAATGCAGCACGCGTTTGTTAACGCGACAGGGACAGCGTGCGAAATTAAAGGAATTAAAAGGGGAATTGAGTCAAGGGAGAGTTGGAGCGTATCGAAGATAGCTTCGGGATCGGGTGATGGAATGGGAGCGTTCAACGATTACAGGCACGTGGTTCGATAGAGATCGGTAGAAATTGCGACAGAGAAAAAGAAATGAAAACAACGGGACGGAATTAAAGGATAGAATGCTAACGAGACTAAAGCGCATAGGATATCCAATACGCTTCCGGCAACTCTTTCCGGAATACGGACGAATTTCGAACTTGTCGGTTAAATGCATTTCGCCCCAAGTACGAACGCGATTTTTATTTTTCCATCGATATACACACATATGTAATATATATCGTTCTAGGAATTTGAAACGATGCTTTATACGGATAAGATATATATATATATATATATATCGAATCTTATCGAAGTAGTAACGTTTGTTTATGGAACACGTTTGAAAAATATTTTTATCGCACAAAGAACGTGATCCTCCCTTTCGAACAGATAGATGCGTTTTTAAGCCAGTCTGTGTTTTACGAATCTCGATTACGCAGCGAGAGTGAGGGATACGCGAAAGGGAGAAAGAAGAGGAGATAGACACAAGAGGAGAGTGTACTGGCTCGAAAAGGCTTAATGAAAGTTGCCTGTTGCTCTCGTACAAATCGTAGTGTCAACTGAAAAAAAAAAAAAAAAAAAAAAAAAAAAAAAAAAAANAAAAAAAAAAAAGAAAAAAAAATCTCGATTCCCCATCCTTTGCATCAACGTATAGGCAACGATATAGGCGCTCGTAGTAAAGTCGGATCAATTCCGTCCCATACTACTCGTTCCATGCGACTCGTACCTAATTACGCGTATACGTTGGTCGCGATGAATTTTTCTTCCTTTCATCGGTACGATCGAAACGCGGTTTACCGACCGATCGAAAATATATGTACGTGAAAAACCTAAGCGTAAACAGAGGAATTCATGAGTCGCATCGATCTTTCATCTTTGAAAGAAATAAATTTCGTTAATCCAAAGAGTGACGTTAAACCTTGCGGGAAGGATTATGTCTTCCACAGGGCTGGTTGATATTCTTCAATGGCGAGCTTTCGGCTTCGGACCGACTTTGTGCCGTATTACCGGTGACGTGACTGCGGTATAAGCTGGTCCCCAGCGAGCACACCAGCTTTGTACAAGTTTCCATTGGAGACAACAGGAAACTTGGTGGACTTTCAGAAATAGTATTGTAATTGTATAACGTCTTTGAGTTATATACGCGACTAATACTATCGAATTCCATTTTGCGGTGTCGATAAATCAGTCTCGTCGTTGGTGTGCGTATTCAAACAATTTTCCTTTTTTTTTCTTTCTTTTTTCCTCTCCCTTTTTTTTTTTTTCCTCCTCCCAATTAAAACCGTGCAAATAGGGGAAAACTCGAATTTCAACAACGAATTTCAACAACGAACAAGTCGATTTGATAAATCGTCCACTCGTCCTTTTTGAATTTTCATCGTCATTATGAAAAGCTTGATGATACGAAACATCTCTCTAACAACATTTCCATTTAATTGCTACGTTAAAGTCACGCTAATGGATGCGGTTGAAGAGGATTAAGGATGGGAAGCCGAATCCGTTTCTGCGCCGGTGGTGACGTGCAGTGAATCTTCCGCGACCGCTGATTTTCGATAACGACGGCTACGATCTGATGGACTTCCGGGAGCGTGTCATATCTCTCAATAATGCGGTAAACACACAAAGGCAGTTCCGTCCATCCCACGCGTTGTTTGTGTATACATAACACATATTCTTCGATGGGTTTATGCGCGAACCGACCGATTCATCTCCCTCTTTCTCTCTCCCTTGGCCCGAACAGAACGGACGAAGACACGCAATGTGTATGGTACACACGTTCCGATCCTACTATATGTGTGTACGCGTGCCAGGAATCCGCGAGCGAGAAGGATAGAGAAAGAGAGAGAGAAGGATAAATAGAAAGAGAATAGGAAAGAGGGAGGAAGCAAATGTGGGGACAGCTGGACGTTAGGGAGGAGTGGTGGGTGACGAGCGCGATTCGAGGTGGAAAGAGAGACGAGGAGGAGGAAAACAGAGAATAGGAGGAAGGAAGAAACGATTGAGAATGAGAGAGAGAGAGAGAGAGAGAGAGAAAAGGTGAGGAAGAAAAAGAGACGCAAAGGAGGAGAATGGATAGGGACGGAGAGATTGGTATATGTATATATGGCAGATACATAGCACGGCTTGCGGAGGGCACAAGTTAGTGTCTATATACGCGAGAGATCGATAGAGGACAGAATCCCGGGACATCCCCAGCGATCCTGTTCTCTTATTCTTGCAAGAAGCATCCTTGGATAGCCTACGTCGTCGTCGTCGTCGTCGTCGTGCATATCTTTGGTTCGCATTAATGCGAGGCTGGTAAGCGAGCGAAGGGTTGGCAAAGGATGATCCGGCTGGCCAATAGGCGTCTCTTACCACGGCGGAACAACCGTTATTCGGCATACATTACGCGTTCTAACTTTCTTTCTTTCTTCTTGCTCCTTGTTCGATTCTCTTGGTGTCCATCGATGAAATTACCGCGTTACGTACGTCGAAAACTTTCTCCTCTCGAACTTAACGACCAATTTTTCAACGAGGAGAGATAAGCTTCGCTACATGAACGAAAATAGATGAAACTATCGGGTCGAAGAGAACGTCTTTATCGTTTTAATCGTTACGCGAATAATCGACGAAGGTGGGAAAAGGTGGAATGTTATCTCGTCAAAGAAGGTATGTTTTAATCCAGAGAGGAGACAGGTTTGTCAGGCGATGGAGAGGAATTTGGATCCGGCAACGAGTCGCCTATTATCGTCGCCTATACGCCTCTTCCCCGAGGCGAGATTTCCGTGCAAGATGCCATACTGATTGCATTATATCGTATTAGATTATGTCATACGGTGGTAGTCTTCGAAATGTGAAAATGTAATTACAAGGGGCGTAGATAATAGGGAACTTGGCCAAATACAGGTGAAACGCACGTTCATTATTCCTGGCTAGATTGGATTACCGGTATCGGTACAACTGGCCTCCCGTTTCTGTCTTCGCTGAATTACCAACCGAGTTGTAATTATCGAGAAGAACGAGCCGCGTCGTCACGTATCAGTCGTGACGGCATCGCGCGCTTCGGGAACATTCGTCTCTCATCCTCACCAGGAGTTCGAGTAACGAGGTTACAAGGATCGAGAGATGGGAGGAAGTAAGGAAGGTCGGAGGTTCCTTCCTTATTCCTGTCGAAAGGATCATATTACCCACAGCACAACGGCGTGGTGGGGGATCTCCTCCTGCCGAGCAATTTTCCCCGTCCTTGATATTCACGGCTAATAATCGTCCTGGCAATCCCATTGTTCAATTCCCCTTCGTTCGCGTATATATATATATCTATATATCCACCATTCTATGCCATTGCCAAATTTCCAAATGTACTTCTCTATCCTATATCTGCGAGATCATGCCTCGATATACAATATCGATAATCGTGTAATTATAATCGATAAATCGATAAAAATATAAACGATTTTCTTTTTTCTTTTTCTTTTTTCTCCTTTTTTTTTCTTCTTTTTTTTTTTTCTTCTTTTTCTTTTTCTTCATTTCGTGGACTCGAGGGAAAGATTTAAAGTTGTTACGAAAGAAATTCTTATATATGGCGCGTACGAAGATGCGATATCGTTGTAAGAAGTACCGCGTTCCATACGAACTCGAGCATAACGTAAACGACTAAGATTTAGAAAACGTTTCTTCCGATCGAATCCGATCCGAAGAAGGAAGAACCATTCGTTCCATCCAACTCTAAAATAACCGGTACATTCGCAGTTGCTTAGACCTTTATAAAATCGCTTTTTCCTTCTTCCATGGAATCTATTGTGCTCCCTTTCCCCTTTCTCCTCCCTCCGTACAACTGGTGCGTCGCGGAATTTCTAGGAAATTCCACGTTGACTTCATGCATTTTTATGCCCTCCAATCGGTGTAATTGTTCTCCGTGCTGGTCTTCCGTGGAACGAACGTATCACGACGATTCGATCGGTAACGACTCGTAGCAGTACAGACGAAATGGAAATTCACGAGTCTCGAATAGATTCGTAGATTCACGCGTCGAACTTCACTTTATCGCGGATGTCTGTCGATCGATGTGACGCGTACTATACACTTTGACGCGAGAACGAAAACTCGAACGTTACTCGATCGACTTTCGTAAATGGCAACAGTGTAATTCGTATCATCTCCGATCTTTCGTTAATTTTTTTCTCCTTCTTCTTCTTCTTTTTCTTCTTCTTCGTCGCAGTAATTGCGCGCTTCGCACGATGCTCTCTCCCATTCAACGGCATTTAAGAGAACTAGCGGCAATAGTCGGCTCGTAATAAACTGTAACCCGGGTGCAAATATCATTAAGTGCCACCTTTAACGTCTCGCACCTTTATGCTACTATTATTACCGCTACTGGCGTTGTATCGTCGTCCCGTGGATATTCGATCGAATCCTTTTATTATTCTCTTTTCATTCTTCCTTAATATTCGAATAATAATATTGAAAAAATATATATATATATATATAATCGAAATTTGAAAATATACATAGGATATTTGGATCGAGTTATCGGATTTTCTATTTTTCACTGGTGACAGGAGTCATTCCGACAGGATCCAAGCCGTTTCCAAGTTATACTCGAAAACTCATTGGCGTTGGAGTCGGCATTCGTAGCGTTCTCCATTCGAGGCAATGTTAATCTACGGAGCTTTGGCGGCCGAGCGCAGCAAGTGAATTTCATGGATTGTATCCGGAGAGGACGATCTCCACGACGACGACGGCGCATACAATAAAGTTACTCGTTGCAATTACAAGGCGAAACTTTCCACTGAAACCGAAGCTGCTTATTGGAAGACTAATATAGTTAGTCTCTATTCACGGCCGGCCGTTAAACCCGCGATAACTACGTTATCACGCGGTGGAAAATGTGAAAGTACGACCGTCTCCTACGACCGTTTCCACTCGTCGAAACGTCGTGAAACATCGAGAAAGCCGGGAGAGGCATCGATACGCGTGATTGAAATTTTTAATTAAGAAGAACGAAGGAGAGGAAAAAAAGGTTTCGCCGAGAATTTCACTTCGCTGTCGGCATATAGCGCGAAGTCGCGTGTGCCGCGAACGGTGTTGAGAAAACAACGGCAACGTTGGGTCGGCGCGGGAAACCTCGCGGAGTCCCGCTGGACTCGAACGTTCGTCTGAAAGAATTTCTCTTCGTCTGCTTCCTATCGAAAGAAATTTTCGTGTACCAATAACCTTGATAGGTATCGGGGAAAGAGCGGAACGAGCGGCTGGCAGACAAGCAAGCAAGCTGGCTGACTGGCTGTCTGTATGTGTGACTGTATGGTTGGTTGGTTGGGTGGTTGGTTGGTTGGTTGGTTGGTTGGTTGGTTGGCTGGCTTGCTGGCTGGCTGGCTGGCTGACTGGCTGGCTGGATGGATGGATGGATGGATAGATGGTGCTAAGAGCAGCTCGAAACAGACCGGCGTTACGGGTCTTCGAATATTAATCCAGTGCCGTTGGAATGCATTATTCTCTTTTTAACCCGGATCCCGCGTTGTGCGTTATTTTTATTTTTAATAAACATGACCGCCAGAGATTTGCTCACGAGCTATGATGCGGAGAGACATTTTCTTGATTAAAACCATCGATCTCGCCGGGATTACGGACACGTACTTCCGGAAATGAACGCACGCGAATCGCGCACAGGGGGAAGCGGCGGGAGGGAGGGAGAGGGTGTCCCTTATCGTTGACGCGTATTTATATTAATTAGCTTTATCCATCGATTTCGATAACTCGATAACTAACCGGCGGACAGTCGATGATTTCACTTCTCTCTTCGAAAGGAAGAGAAGGAAATCGAAGTTTTCGAACAGGGGAAGGGGGAAGGGATTGGAAATGAAAACGAATCGATGGAAGCACGGTCGATTTATCGTTCCTTTATCGTTTTCAAATACTCGCCTCGCGGAGTGTCCGGCGTGTTTAATATTAATGCGAGCGAAATTGAAATACTTAATTAGTATTCAAACCGAGGGAGAAGGTGTTTTCCGCAAGCAGAGTTTCCGCACCCGAGTGACGGTTTCCCCTAACTGGAAACGGAGACACAGAAAGGGACGAGTTTCGTCGCGTCTGTCGCATCTCAGGAAACTCAACACTCGCGGGAAATTACTCGTAAAATGGTCGGTGAACGCGGCGTGAACGTTCCTACGTTTTACGACTTCCGAGAATTCATCGGGCAACGTTCGTAAATACAGCGCGGATAGTCCTTCCATCGGTCTTTTGACCGCTACGACTCGATGCCACGCTGTAATCGTATCGTAAACAAACGGACCGAGGGAAAGTGTACGGACCGATTCGCGTCCTACAAACCTTTTCTCTTTCCTTTTTTGTTTTCTTTCCCTCTTATTTCGATTCGAACGATCATCCACACCGCGTTCACCGTTCTCACTTTCTTACTATATACGCCGTATATACGCCCGTGCACACGTTACGAGTGTTTTACTTTTTTTCTTTTCTTTTTTTTTTTTTTTTTTTTTTTTTTTTTTAAAAAAAGAGGGACGAAACTGATCGACGCGATTAGAACTGCTTCCACGGTCGCCGTTTATTACGACAAACATAGCGTGGCACGCTACAGTGTGCGGTACATTTTAACGCGCGCACACGAGAGCGCGAATCGAGCATAGGCGCACGGACTGACACGCGTACGCGTAGTGGACAACGTAACATGTGTGGCGGCGAAGATAAGCCGGCGAAAATACGCTGAGTCACGTATTTTATGAAATGTACGTAAACGTTTGCCCCTTGCGCGCGAGCTAGGTATACAAGCGCGCACGTGGACCGTGCTTCGAAGGTTCACCGGCATTAGCGCGTCGCGTTGTAAACGGTAAACGAACTTTCCAGGCAAGACGTCTTACGGCCGAGAGACGTAATCTACGCAAAATTTTGAAATCTCGTTTCTCTCGCCGTGTTCTTCGTCGTGTTTCGAGAATGCGAATCTTTACTTTTTCTTTCCAAACAATCTCCTACGTGGAAAGAAAAGAAAAGTGGAACCTTCGTTGTTATCGAAATCGTTGTTAGCCGCCTCTTCAAGTGGCGAGCTTAACAATGAAGCGCGGCTAAAGTTTGCAGATAGCTGCCGTAACGTAAAACGATATCTATTACACCACAAATAGTTTCTGCGACTAAGTTTTAACTAGCTCTATACTTTGCAATATATACCGTTACTTTATCACCGCTCCACCATTTCTATCGACCCATTATTTCCCAAGTTCTGCCGGCGCTGCTACTCCGATATAATTCGAACTCGGATATAATGCAGCCTCCGATATATTATCGACGATTACGGTATTAAGATCCGTGCTTTCGGATCGCTCCGTTTTCCGAATCGTTTCTCTTCTGAAATGGGGGGGAGGGAAGGAAAAAGGAAAAAGAAAAGTGAAAGAAGAAACGACAATAATCGAAGGGAGAAGGTTTCTCTCGCCTATTTCATTATCACGGGGATCGAAAAGTTTTCGAGCCAACGAGAAGAGACGCGGTCCACGCGGAGAGAAAGAAGGAAGATGGTGGAGAAAATTGAAAGTAAACTCGAGTAATGATGCGGCCTCGAGCATAAGGTAATCTTTTTGCTAACGGATTACAGGATCGGTTAACGGAGGGCTGAATGCCTAAAACGTATGGCGCGCGGATGTAAATTCTCCCCTGATGCATTGCGCCAAAGCATAATTCGATTCGACCGAAATCCAAAACGACTATTACGTCTCGAATATCCATGTACCCGGCCGATCGCCGATGGAACGCATGTCATTTTGCTAATTGTATCTACCGACCACTGTAAATTATTTAATTGGCTAAATCCCGTTTTACCGGCTCGACCGCGCCGCGCACTTGAATCCTGTTGATTCCCATACTTTTTTCTCTCTCTTTTATCTCTCTTTCTCTCTCTCTCTCTCTCTCTCGACAACCGAATACGATATATCGTACATGCTGATTATATATACGCACGTTCATCGTAAAATGAAAAATTCGCTCGATTTGTAATTTGGTCACAGGAGATGTTTCGAATTCGTCGAATTTTTTAAATCTTTAAATAATATTAAATAATATTTACATAATAATATTATGTGATAATTTTATACGTACTGCTACGTGTACCGGATTGGTGGTCGGTTTTTTTTTTTTTTCAAATTTAAGTCGGTGCATCCTCTTATCGACGAATCGCTTTATATATACAAGCTATGGAACCGAGAGGATCGGATCGGCACGCCTCGCGCGCTCATGGAACGTTGGAAACGATCAAATCTCATAGCCGATAACCCATAGTTCGAAACATGTTTCTCGATGTTTTCTCGATAATCGTTGGAAAGTTAACGTAACGCGAATATCGGGGAAAAAGTTTATCGCGTCGAATCCGGTAAATCGAACGGCGATCCGTAAATAGACGAGGCGCGTTCCTCTCTACCCTACCCTACCCTAAGACTCGTCCTCCGTTCCCGGGGGGAGGGAGGAGATAAACGTCAAATTAATTTAAAGCAAATATCAAACTATCATCGGGATAATCGTCTGGATTTTCCAGCTACGGGATGAAACGACGAATGTAGCGCTTCGCGGTTGCTCGCGATGTAATCCGACAAGCGGTGGTAGAAGGGATATCATCGTCGTCGTAGATAGATAGGGAGGGAGGGGGAAGAAATTTTTCACCAGGTTATGCTCGGGCCCCGTTGAAACCTTGGTTATTCCGCTTTTCTGCCGGAATCTTCTAAACCTTTTTTCATCCATCTTGCAGCTTAAGCGGCAATTTCGCATCGGTCTCTTTGCACGCGCTTGTTTTTGCATCCGGCGAACGGTAACCCTTAACGCGTACTTTCCCCCTTTCCCCCCGCTTCCTCGTAATCGACGAGCGTGCCACCTCTCGCAGCAATGTTCTTCGCTCGTGAATTTTCGTGAGTTTAGGCGCGTTTCAATCGCGTTTCGCATCCCTCGAAAATCGGTAAGAGGGGGCGGGGGGGGGGATCGACGAACGAGATCTTTTCATCCGGTTCGGTTTTTACTTGATATCTGGAAACAGTAGGGGGAAGGGGGGGGGAGGGGAACGGAAATGGTTAGCTAGACGTATTTTACGTCGATACGGTTTAACGTTTCGCTAACCGACAGTTTTTAAAAGCTCGAACGTTTGCCGCCCCCTCCCCTCGCCCCCCCTCTCCCCCACTCGCCCCCGTTAAAATATTCGACGATTGGCAAATACGACGGAATATGGTTTTCCACGCGGCTCGTCGAAATATTCGGACAACGCAAAGTGTAGCGTTACAAACGGAACCGGTTAAAACCGATCGTGACCGCGTTATTTTTCCATCGATATTTGCTCCCCTATTAACCAAAACCTATGGCGTGTATATATATATATATATACACATATATAGGAAAATAAATGTTATTTCGGGAAATGGCGGGGTGTAAAGTCAACTTTTCGATCCGATCCGTTGGAAAAATTTCGCGATTTTTTTTTTCTTTTTCTTTTTTCTCTCGACTCGCCTCGATATCGGAAAGACGATCGAGATCTTGAGTGGGAGGGGGGAGGGGAGGAAAAAAACGATTTTAGGAGGGAATTTTTCGGTCTCGAAGGAGGAGGGAGGAGGGAGGCGCAAGCGCGCCAACGATACTCGATCTCCTCCTACCCTCTCCTCCTCCTCCTCCTCCTCCTCCCCGTTTATTTCTCCGGCTCAACATCGCCGATCGGAGAATTTCCTCCCCCTCCCCCGAGAAACAAAAGGCAAATTGTCTCTCGGATCTCGGATCTAACGCTTACACGTTCTAGGAAGGAAGGAAAGAAAAAAAAAAAAAAAAAAAAAAGAAATCTGTGTTTCGATCTTCTCGCCGTCTCGATCTTCTCCCCTCCTCCCCCATATTTTCCCGAAATGGACCCCCCCTCCTCCTCTCCACGCATCAAAGCTACGCGTAATAAATTGAATATTATACACACCTAACGGCGCGTAGCATGGAAGAAAGAGAAAGAGAAAGAGAAAGAGGAAGAGAGGGAGTGGAAAATGGTAAGAGGAAGGAGGGAAGAAGGGACGGCGGGAGGTCCTGGGCCTGCGCGATGCGAGGCGAGCGTTCCGTGGCGGAGAGCGTTCCGACGGCGCCCGACTCGAGCGGTCCGCGGCCAGCTCGGCGCTGTCAGTACACGCGTCTCGATGCCCGGGGATGCGTCCGTCGGCGAAGGGAGGATAGCGCGCGCGCCCACCTCGTTCGTATCCGAGCTCGATCGGCCCCGCTCGCTCGATCGGTAGATGTATGTAAAATCGGCGGAGTGGTGCATCGTAGGGTAGGGAAGAGAGGTAGACGAGAGAAGGAAGAAACCGCGTATCGATCGGAACGCGTATGGGAAGCGCGTTCATTCGCGTCCATTCGCGAATATAATGCTACACGTTTCTCACGAGGTAACCACGAATCCTTTCACCGCGCTTCGGCCACCGCGCGGACAAACACGTCGATCGATCGATCGATCGATCGTTCGAAACAGTCGCGATAAAATCCACAAAATTGGGGGAGGGAGGATCGAGAGGATCCGTGGATACGAGAGGTGGCGATTTTCCGCCTGGGACCCATAACGCATCGGATCGCAATATTTTCGAATGGGATTCCCCCCTGAATTCCAAGTGAATTATTAAGGATCGCGTAAGCGAGGGGGAGGGAGGGGATAACGAATCTCTCGATTCAACGGTGACGGTAACGATTCGAAAATGGAGGACGGAGGGAGAGATATAATAATAATAATAATAATAATGATAATGATAATAATCGGCGATTCAATTTTCGGTCATATCGGAAATATCGGCGGTAATTCTTCCATCTACGTGCTTGGTAGAAGATAGATCGAAAATCGAGTTATTAACGACCGTTGACCGATTTGCGATCGATCGAAGGAGCGGGAGGAGAAAAAGAGAGAGAGAGAAAAACGAAAGGGAACGAGACGAACGAGGGACGAATATATATATATATATCTATTCGTATATGAGGCATTTTTTACCGAACGGTCACCGTTAGACGGCGATCACGGCTAATGGGTTTGTCGTTGACTTTGATAAATTCCTCCTTCGAACGGGATTTGTTATTACGCGGTAATATAGAATAGAAGTATGAATTTTCAATGTCGCGCTCCCTTCCCTCCCGTCCTCCTTCTTCATCCACGCGCCTCATCATTTCTCCACCGTTCTCCGCGTGCCGTGGATATTTCTACGTTCCTCTTAAACACCCAGTTTAAACGCATTCTAAGATTTCTCGCGGAGGAAGATTGATCGTTACGATCGTCTTGATCGTTGGATGAAGAGGAGGGGGGAGAAAATATCCAAATCGCGAACGCCGTGCCCGAGTTAACGATCTTCAGTTAACGATCGACACCGAAAAGGAGAGGGGGGGGGGGAGGGAAGGATTGTTGGCAAAAACGGATACCGATTGCTCTCGACACCGGTATTCTAGACGATTAATCCGTTTCCACGGGGAGAATGGCCCCCGTAGTATTTGCATAGTAGGTACGGGTGTGATGTATGCATCATGTGTGTGCACATGTATGCGAGTCCTCGCGTCTCCAACGCCACCGCGTCCCGAAATTATTCTTCGGATTACGGGGCGACGCAACGCGATCGCGGGAAATAAATCTTCTACATACGTATAAATACGTGTGCAATCTAACTCGCGGGAGAGAGTTGAAACCGTGACTCGACTCGATCGACTCGGAAACGGACGAGTCGGGAAAGAGAGATGGAGAAAAGTGGAGATCTGTTATCAGTTCGCCTATCATTATTATTATTATTATTTTTATTATTATTATTATTATTATTATTCTCATATTAATACATGGATACAACGGTTCTCGGAGGAAACGTTGGGCCGTTCGAAGATTCGAAAACTTTCGAACTTGGTGGTTAATCAACGATTTTCGAGACGATATTCCTCGAACCCCTCCCCCGATAAAAATGATGAGGTTGACGTTTTTCCCTTGATTGTACAGTTGGAGGGGAGGAAGGGAAGAAGTTATCGGTCGGAGATCCGTGATCCTTGACTCCCGTGATATTTAAGCCGCGCTTAACGCCGTCTCATCGGCGTAACGAAGACAAAACGAGAAATTCCAATTTTTCGGGATTACCAAATTATCAAAGAGAGGCTTCATTCCTCTTAGAGGAGGGGCGGAAAGGGGAATGGATTCATCCTCGTCCGAATCATCAAGATCAACTTATTTCCAGTACAATGCGAACCGAGCTATTAAGCTTTCCTTCCTCTCTCTCTCTCTCTCTCTCTCTCTCTCTCTCTCTCTCTCTCTCTCTCTCTCTGTGTCTTCTGGTATTTTATCTATCTATCTATCTATCTATCTCTCTCTTCTCTGTGAGGTGGAAGCAAGCGCTCGCAAAGGCATCTCCCCCCTCCCCTCCCTCCTCCCCCCGACCATTTCGTCGACGGGGCTTTTAAATCGGTCATAACGTTTGCGCGATTCTTTTCTGAGCGGAGACTATGTTTGCGAGCAAACAGCTCATCACGGTAAACACACGGAAGACGGTCGGAAATGGAATTTTGCTTCGAAAAGTGAAATCTCTCACGCCCGGATCCTTGTATTATCAATCTGCTCCGCGGAGGGAGGGAGGGGGGGGGCGGGGGAAAGGGAAAGCTTTTAACGGTGACGAAAATCCGATTTTCTTCCCCACCCTCCTCCAGTTTTCTTCCATAAAATTGTTAGACCGGGTGTAAAGTGAATTACCCGCGCAATCGATATCTATCCTCGAAATTAAGATTTCGAGAACAGTGGCCTGATAGCTTTGCCAGGACGTGCCGCGTGTCCCTCGCGTCGCGTGTTCGTATCCCTCGTTCGAACCCCCTCCCCCCCTCTTCCCTCGATCGAGATTCGCACCCGAAGCGAGGATTGTTCGGAGCGCACGTCCGAGGAAGAATTTTTCTCTCCGTTTCTCTCCGAGGATCAAGAGGGAAGGAAAGGGAAGGGGAGGTTGATTTTCAACGAGCCGGCGGCGGCCGGATTTCGTCCGTTCTCCTCTCTATCTCTCCCTTCGTTCTCGAAAAGCATCGATCACGCGTCAGCGAGATAAAACAAAGAGCTTATAATCTGACATCGGTTCGAAAAAGATTCGACGAGCCGATATGTATGGGGCGGGAAGAGCAGGGCAGCGTTGTTCGAGAATCGATGTTTATCGAGGAGAGGAGAGGAGAGGAGAGGAGAGGAGAGGTCGTGGCTCTTTTCCACCCACTTCCGCTAATACAAAGAGCGTACGTATAAGAGAGAGAGAGAGAGAGAGAGAGAGAGAGAGAGAGAGA
>NW_025221020.1:593213-641016 GCF_014066325.1 Apis laboriosa
AGAGAGAGAGAGAGAGAGAGAGAGAGAGAGAATTTTTCATTTAGTCCCGTCGTAAATAAGAGTAGGGAACGGGGGTGCGCGTACGTATAAGCTCGTTCTTCTCGTTGGGAGGTGGTAAATTCCGCTTCCCACTGAAATCTGCGCTGCTGCTGTTAAATGGTCAGAGAGAGAGAGGAGGGAGGGGGGGGAGTGATAGTTATTTACGAAATGGCCGTAAAACAGATAATTATTGTCCCTTGAGTTTCTTTTTCTTCCCCTTCCCTTCTCGTGCGCGAAATCGAGTTTATTAAACAGTAGCTTGACAAATCAGTCATCGATCGAGAATTGGAAAGGATGAGAGGAGTCGTGATGATAAAGGAAAGAAAGAAAGAAAGAAAGAAAGGAAAGAAAGGAGAGAAAAAGCGGTGGTGGGCCCGATGGTGGTGCACGAGGGAAGAAATAAGCGGTAAAAGGGGTAGGAGGAGAGATAGGCGAAACAGGGGGTGGAGCGAGCAAGAGGGAGGGAGAGAGGAGTCATTATTATTGTTCAGGTTTCTTTTTCTTCTTCACTTTCAGAATGAGGGTGGCACGGCTATTACTGTGCTACGTACTTCTCGAAGACTACAGTACCAATCTCGGCGGGGCTACAATTACCAGCGACGCCGCGCGCCAGGACGCCTCTGCGACGAATCCTACGTTATCAGGTACATACCCGTACATATACGTATATATATATATATATATATATATATATGTATATACATATATCGGTCGCTTATTTCTTTTCTTTTCTTTTCTCTCTCTCTCTCTCTTCGAATCTAATCTAGAAGAAACGAGAGGCGATTTCCTCGAATTATCGAACGATTAATTACGGGAAGATGGATGATAGAGCGAATGGTTGTTATGCGGCGATCTCGATCAAAACTCTTTTTCATTTGCAATTTCGATGTTTACGATTTCGCCGATGTGCGAAATTAATTTCGCGCCCCTAATTACGCGAATCGAATCGCGAATTACAACTATTATTGTGGTGGCGAAACGTGTACCGAAACGATTTCGCAGGATTCCGACCCGCGTGTACATTGGTGATAACTAACTCGGTCCGAATTCCAAAAACCGATGATGACTCCGCTGCCCGATCGCGGCAATTACTCTCGAGAATTATTCTCCTTCTCTTTTTATTCTTATTTCCTCTCTTCCTTTTTTCGTTCCTTCTTTCTTTCTCTTTTTTTATTTTCTCGAATTCGAGGATCGAGTGACAGAGATGCTCGAATTCTCGTCCAAGCAAGTACGCACGCACGTCAAAGGGTTTAATTACCGCGGCGACTTGGCTCGGTGGATGGACGGTGCTCGGCTCGGTTCGGATCACCTAATCGCGGTTTTTCATCGGTGGCTTCGGTTTCATCCTATTGCCCGCTGCGACGTTGCTTTTATTTCGTGCCACGGAACCGGATCACAGTTTTTTGTCGTGCGTTATCAGCGACGAGCTCGTCCTGCTCGTATTTTACAGGACTAATCGTCACCTGCGTATATATATATATATGGGAATATACATATTTTATTCATGAACGAGAAAATGAAAAAGAAAAAGAAAACGTAGGAACGTTTCCTTCCTCGTATAATATTAATTTCGTATGCTGGTCGACAAAGAGAGAATACAAAATCAAAATATATATATATGTATATATATATATACGATGTATCTTTTCGATAATCTCGATGACAATGGCTCTTTGTTTCGGGAGAATTGATCATCCGCGCGATCTGGATTACTTAACCCTTTTAAACGAATGGAAACGAAATTAGAACGGAATTAACAAACGGATGAGAACGGATTATCGTTCGATCGTTCGATGGAACGGTTTTTGTTCATCGACTCGATAACTTCGAAATTACGGCAACAATCGATTTCATTCCGCCGAGAAGTTGGAGGAACAGGTTCCGATTCAAAGGATATATGTACGTTAAATTTAATTTAAACTTTGTCAGGCTTTAACGACGTCTCGGTCGTCGCGTCGCCGCGTTGAGAACGAAGTTTCATTACGCGAGAAGAGAGAGAGAGAGAGAGAAAGAGAATCGCACAACGCGTCTCAAAAAACTTGTCTCTAATACGCGTCTCAATTTTAACGTCGCATATCATCGGTGGAGAGAGCCATCTTCGATCTGATTCGGGAACTTCGGTCGATTAGCGGGTCGGGCGGGGGGGAGAAGAACGGTGCGAAATCGGATAAAGTGGTTAACGATCATACGTATTCATCGTGGAACTGGGATAACGCGTTAGCTCGGAGGTTTGCGCACCGTTAAACGAGCGTAATATCCTTCGCGACTAAGGTATAAGGGAAAGGCGATAAGACGGAATCGAGAAAAAGGATAAAAATCCGCAAAAGAGAATAATCTACGTCGAATCGAAAATAGACGGTGGCGCCGCTGTTGAGAATCTTCCGAATCTCGCGTTTCGTTCTCGAGTCTCGTCGAAAACACAGCGTGGGAAAGGAGAAAGTTTACGGGCAGCGCGTACATCGAAGAAAGGAAAGAAAACCGCGAATAACGACGACGACGATGGTGTCCCTGAAGTTGAAGTAACTCCACTCGGGCTCCACTCTTGCTGCTAGGGGCCCTAGGTTACTTCACCAAGTTTTTCCCTTTGAGGATGAAAGATATTAATTAAACTGTCACAGACACGGTGAGCGGCGGAGAGCTTCCAACTTTATTTCACCGCTTACAAGTTTACCGTTTAAGCAGTTGTCGCGCATGCGCAGATCTTATCCCATCGCGGAATTACGAATGCCAACTGACTACCTATTCTCCTAATTTCAATCTTCACGTTTGTTCCACTCGTACGAACGCGTCAAAATTACTCAAGAAGCGAACAGGTGTCGTTCATGTTTCTCTTTTCCTCTTCGAGAGAGATTATTCGATCCGCGTGAGAATTGGATCGTGGCTCGATCTTCGTTGTTGAAGGGGGGAGCAGCATAATAATATCAGGGTGGAGTTAGCATACTCGAACCCGTCTAATATCGGAGGCATTCGCGTGGCTCGCATTAGAGAGACAACGAGATCGGTGTTAATTAGCGACAGGTAATGCGGACGCACGTGACCACGCGTGCTAGGTATGCGCGCGGGATTCGACAGTTTGGCGCGTCTTAAGCCCCGAGCCTCGTGCCACGTGCCACGCGTGGAATAATACGTGCGTAACCTGAGGTCGGGCGAGCCCTCGCATACATCGCGCAGTAAAGTTTTAAACGCAATTTCCGTGTTCGCGCTCGCACGCTGATCTCGCTCCTCGCTGGAATAGTTGCCGAAGTTTGAGGTTACGTAGTCGTCTTTTACCAACTCCCGCGAATTCCCGCTTCTTTTGTCTTCTTCCTCGACTCGGCTCGTCGAAAATTCCACGTTCGACGCGATTTTTCGAAAACTCGAGGACAACTCGTGCAACGTGCGGCGGATGGAAGGAGCACGGCGAAATTAGATTTTCGGATGAACGCCCCCGCGAACCTGCTCTCGCACACCTTGCATACTTTCCACCAACGCGCCCACCAACTTCCCATTCTTCTTCGCCCTTCCTTCGTTTATACCACCCACTCCTCCCTTCGCCCCTCGTTCCTGAAACGAATTCAACGGCTTGGAACACGCTAATATTTCCTACTCCCTGGATCCCGAAAACGATCCCGATTTCAATCCGTTCGCCCCGCGCAACGCGGCACCAAGCGTTTACTCGCGAATTTTCCATCCTCCAAACTTTTTAATAAACCTTTTTTCCCCCTCTCCCTTCCTGCGATGCAAGGACCGTCTATCCAGGACGTATTAAAGGAAGAGGAAGCGTGACGAGAATAACGCGCGTCCAAGTATTCGCCCACGTACATATATATATGTATATATATATATATATATACATACATATATATGTATATAAAGCGCAGTTAGAAAACCTTCGTGTCCCGCATGTGCGATCTTACTAATTTCCGGCAGGATCGAAACCTGTCGTGGGAAGGGAGGAGAAGGAGGAGGAGGAGGAGGAGGATGGTAGTTGGTTGGCAGATCCTGGGGACACGGGCGCGAATTCGATTAATTAAAGTACGAATTCGTGGGAAATGGAATTATCGCGGCGTTAGTCGTCGTTGACGGTGGCTACTCCTACCCGCCCATCCCCCTTTAACCGGAAGAAGAGCCAGAGGGTAAAGGGTCGAACCGTGCCCCTTCCTCCTCTTAACGAAAATCCGCGGCGAGAGAAGAAGGTGGAGGACGATGTAACATCTTGGACGCCGTTCGAACGAGCGAGAGAGGGGAGGGAGGGGAGGGGAGGGGAGGGGAGAGGAGAGAGAGGAGAGAGAGGAGAGAGAGGAGAGNGAGAGAGAGAGAGAGAGAGAGAGAGAGAGAGAGAGAGAGAGAGGAGTTGTATATTTACGGCTCTCTATAAAGTTTCGCAGTAAAGAGTATTCGAGCCGTGAGAATTTAAAGTCGTGGGAAATCGGGGGTAAAAGAGCGACCAACTTTTCCCCGCGATTCCGAACACCGTCCCTATAATCCGCTTTTCCATCGTATTCCGCTTAGCCCACCGAGAATACTCCCGCAACTCCGGCGCTCTCCAACGTTTACCATCGAGGACCATCGCGGGAACTCGCCCGATCCAGGATCGATCTGATATATCCATCCGACGACCGGTCGTCGTCCAGTTTCCAGCCGGTTTGCCAGCCGATCTCCTCCTCCTCCTCCTCCTCCTCCTCCTCCTTCTCCTTTTCTTCTTTTGAAAGAACGTGGAAGAGAGGAGAGTAACGGTCGAAATAATAATAATAGTAATAATCTCGTTGTTTGTGGCAACGTTGCGAAACGCTGCAAAAACTTGTAATAATATATATATATATATATATATATATATATGTATGTATGTATGTATGTATGTATGTATGTATGTATTCCCACGATACGAAACCGCGAATCAACTTGTTCGGATGGATTTCATCGTCTCTCTCTCTCTCGCTCTCGTTCTCTGTCTCTCTCTAGTTGCTGCGGAACCTCGAGTGTTATTTTAGTAATCGGCTTTAGTTCTGCCCGCTACGATACGCCGTTCCGCGTCCAAGTTTCGGGGGAGAGGGGGCGTTTCTTGTACAACGAGATTCATCGATTCGTTAAGTTGGTCGGAATTCAGCTGTGCCCAGCTGCAACATCTAGACCGTGGCGCGAGCAACAGCGAAAGACGAAGTTCGATATTTGGAATTTTCTAGAAGCGGTAGGTGAACGGGATTAAAAACGGGAGGATATAGAACGGCGAAGATTACAATGGCGAGGAGGATACAAAGCGCGAGAAAAATTACGCCGATTAAGAGGAAGATACAGGAGGCAAATTTATGACGTAGAGAGAGAGAGAGAGAGAGAGACTTTTCGCAACGCGTAAAATCTGAGATTAACATCGAGGTTTCAGCTAATTTCCTTTATTTCGAATTCTTCTTCGAACCAATTGAAACCAATTCTCTTTTTTGCCGGAATTCTTTCAAATTATCTCCTGTTTTCTGAATGCTCATGCGTCTTTCGACGGATTGGAACGAGCGATAAAAAAAGAAAAAGAAAAAGAAAACAAGAAAACTCGTGTCACGCGATAGTTGTACTATCTCCTTTTTCTTTTCACGACAAAGACAGGCTACGATGATAAAAATCCTTTTGCGTCTGCATAATATCATAATAACTATGTAAATCAGAGCGACGAACCAGTCCACAAACACAATTGGGCATTCGTATGCTAACTTTCCATCCCTCTCCCCTTTCCCACTCCCCCGTCCTCCATTTCACTTTGCCTAGGTACTACCTATGTACATATATAGCGTACACGTGTATATATATATATATATAGTATATATATATATATAGTATGTACTGGTTACCCAACTCCGATAACGAGTTCAGTTCTCGAAAAAAAAAAAAGAAGGGAAGAAAAAAAAATAATAAAAAAAAAGAAGAAAAGGGCATTCCATACCACCTACTTTTCGACCATTATCCATAGCGAGGTATCGCTGTACAGATTTATAACGAATCCTTTGTAGCAAAAACCGTTGGACCACGGCGCGTGTTGGACCACGGAGTTTCGCGGCGGAAATTATATCATCGGATCCGAGGGTCGACTCGATTTTTCCGATAAAAGTTTTCTTTCTGGAGTAAGTAAATAATAACGATGATTACGAGGAAATAATACGCGTACAATAACGCGATGGTATGGAACGGAAACGATCGAGGTAAGAGGTGGTCGCGTTTCAATACGGATACTCGATACGCGATTTGTGCGTTTAATGAATTTAATAAGCATCGTAAACGCGTTGCAACGACCGAGCCAACGGGGGAAAGAGGGAGGGAAGAGAGGGGAAGGGTCGAACGAGACTTTAAACGGGCGGTCCGCAGATGGTGGCTCCCTCATCCTTTCGCCGAGTGTTCGATCCCGCCGCATTTATTAATCGTAACGGTTATATAATTGCGCCTTGTGTACCCATCGTCGCGGTGAAATAGCTTTTATTATTCGTTGGCTCGCACTGACCCATTTTACACGCCGATTCCTACTTTTCGAGATATTAACGTATCAAATATTATCTATCGCTTGCCACGGTGAATTTATATTGTTCGCGGAAAATGTAATTAAATTGATCGAATTACGTGGCGAGTCGCGATTAAAAGTCGCGTATTATGGAAAGCGGCCGATTCGTTCCAACTGATGCGCGATTAATTAAAACGGCGCGGGCGGCACGAGATTGATTTTCTATACATATTTGTAATACGTAATCTTTTATATTCGAGTGAAATACGTTTACGATCATTGCC
The DNA here is from genome assembly GCF_014066325.1 of Apis laboriosa. Classification (NCBI taxonomy): domain Eukaryota; kingdom Metazoa; phylum Arthropoda; class Insecta; order Hymenoptera; family Apidae; genus Apis; species Apis laboriosa. The sequence goes on from NW_025221020.1 coordinate 599,994, forward strand.
GTTTTCATTGCCGTTATACCTTTTCCGTTCCGTTCCGTTCCGTTCCGTTCCCCCGCCTCAGTGTAACTAGCTCAAACATTAATATCGTTCCTTTAATAAATGGATCTTTCTCTTTCTCTCTTTCTCTTTTTACCTTCCTTCCATTTCTTCTCGTTCGTTCTCCGCGATATCCTTCTCTCGATTTTTATATCCTTTATTTCTTGAAAACGGGGGATAACGACAATGATACGACAATTCTCAGATTTACTCGTCAAATATGCCAGAGGATTTAATAAATGCAACGTCTCGCTAAAGTTTCGCGATGAAACTTAAATATCTCGGAAACGCGAGTTAAAGAGGAGGAGGGGAAAGAGGAGGAGAAGGCCGCGACCGTGCCACGAAATTCCTATACTTTTATCTCTTCTTTTTTTTTCTTTCTTTCTTTCTTTCTTTCTTTCTTTCTTTCTTTTTTTTTCACAAATTAATGCTTTCGTCGGGATAAAAATTTGCCGAGCTTTGCTCCAAAAAAAAAAAGAAAGAGAAAAGAAATGTTTGCTCTTTCCGAAGCGAAGTTGCCTTCCCTTGAAAGTCAAGCTTCCTTCTGTACTCTCTCCCTCTTATCTTCAAAGTTCCCTGTTCTATCGTAATAACATGGAACTTTGTTAAACTCTCGTTTGAAGAAAATCCACGTCGCTGTGGATCTTCAACGTTAATAGTCGATTCGAGATACCCTTGCGACGAGAGTTAACGGGAAACGCATTCGATACTCGCCGTATTTCTTTTTCTCCCGCGTTTCTCTCTCTCTCTCTCGACCGCGATGTCGACCATCTCTCAGATTGCACGTCTCTATCTTTCAATAGTAAAAGTAACCCATCGGGAGAATAATTTGTCGAGAGATAGAGAATGTGTATTTTTACGAGCGAAACGAAACGATTCCTTTATTCGTGGTAAGTTGTACGTAACGTGAAAAAAACGTTGTTCCTCGCGCGGCGGAGAAAGAGAGAAAGAGAGAAAGATATTGCAGGATAGATATCGTGGACGACCGTTACCAGTTGCCGTCCGCGACGAACCTCTCTCTCCCCGCAAAGATCTCTCCTGAAATATCGCGCTACGATATTTTATCCTGTCTCTACCGATGCTTCCTCTCCCCGTTCCAAACCCGTGCTATTCGCGATTCGATCTTCGGCGTTCTTTCTCTTCCGTTTCCAAACTATCGAAGAAAAATTTCCCAATTTACGAGTGAGAGGGCGAATCCCTTGGTCGGAGAATATTATTTCGCCGGACGTATACGGCCCTCTTCTTTCCCATTCTTCCTTTTATTTACGAATAGCCGCGCATCGATCCATCCTTGTTTACTTCGCATTACTTTCGTCGGTGCTCGGAATGAAATACGAAGATATCAACACGATCTCGAACTCGAGTCGAGCGTTTCGTTTCGGTTTCCGCGCTGTCCTCGTTAATTTCATTTTCGTTCGCCGTTACGAGATCAGGGACCAGGAACGATCAGAGTCAAAGTGATGGGAAAAAAACGATCGCTCTTAGAAAAATCAGATTCGACTTTATCGAAGGTATTCGAATTTGTCCAAAGATAAAAAAACTCTCCGTTTCCCGGAAAAATCTCGACCGAGCATATCTCGGGATAAAATTCTAACGATAACCTGTACAGAAGCGGAGATTGAATTATTTTTCTGCCAGAATAATTTAGCCATAAAATAGAGGGGAGAGGGGGGAGTAGGCACGACTCGGTGCACCGCCGCTCTCCATTCCCTTCTCCGTGTTCTTCCTCTTCCTCGCCGCCCACTACCGCCTTCCTTGCTCGCCATTTTCCTCCACCTTTCCTCGTATTACGTTCCGAGATACCGACGCTGCAAACCTGAAAATTCTCTCCCCTCTCCCCCTCCCTCTCTCCCCTATTTCTCTCGGTGAATATCTTATCATAATAGGAACGGGAACTGTTTTCCAGGTCCGCCGGGCCCAAACTCTTCGAATAGCAAGAACCTCTTTTCTCTCTCTGTTTCTCTCTCTCTCTCCCTCCCTCCCTCTCTTTTCATAAGCAGTTTCGACTCGGATATATCTTGGAGTCTAGGACTCGACTCGACGCAGCTGCAGCCTCACGTTTTTCCGTTCGATGCACACGATGCACACCGCTCGAACGCGACGTCGCGGCGGCGTTGGACCGGTATCACGCGCACCTCCCATTTTCGAACTTCGACTCGTCGGTTATCGCGATATCGCGCCATGTGGCCATCACACCCGCCGTCATTTTCATCCAACCGTCTCCTTTCGCCCTTCTTCCTTTCACGATTTCTCCTTTACTCGGACATTCTCAATCGAGAAACTTTCGAAGCGAGAGGAAGGGAGAAAGGAGTGCATGTGCGCTCTCGGTAAAGGGAGATAAGAGATAAGCGAATATTCTCGCGTCTTCCCCTTCGATTTCTATCTCGAGATCGATATTTTGCCCCCTCAATTTCTTCTTTCGTCGTTGCATTTTTCACATCGACTCGACATAATGCATTCAATTGAAAGAGGAAGAGGAGGAGGATGCGGTCTTTGGCCGAGCAGAAACTGCGCTTCGCCATCCCTCTCCCTTTGATATCATATAACGGCTCAAACGAGCTGTTAATCGTTGTCGTTGCATCGTCACGTACGCTTTAACGAGGGGCAACGAATCACGAGGCTATCGAATCTATCGTGGCACTCTCCCCATTTGTAAACCATGTGAAATATGTTTCGAGTTTACGCGAAATATCGCGCACCTATTTTATCGGGTCGCGCCCATTTTTCCATATATTTTTCCCCTCCTTCCGTAAGTTGGTGTGGCGACGCGTGTTCGCGCCGATAAAGAACGGCGATCCACGAGAGAAAGAGAGGCGAGCTAATTCTAAATGGGGCGGGTTTCGGTGAAAAGTTGTATACGCGTTGTTGGTAACGTTGCCCGCGAGAAGGAATGGAAAACGTTGTTGCGTGTATAACGAGACACCCTTTGACCGAAAATTAACGAGAAGCTCGCGAAACGCGAGGATAATGAACGAAACAGGAGAAGGGGAATAGCGAAAAGCAACGGCAGAAAAGCAGCGAGTTCCATTCGTCGGACTTCCTCCCCCCCTTCTCTTTTTCGCTTCTCGCGGAATCGTTTTAAAAAAAAAACACTACCACCATCACCACGATTCCATAAACCAGGAGAATGAAAACACAAGGATGCTGGATTTTTGCAGATCTGCCGAGTTTCGCGGAGCCGATCGGTAATGTGACCGCGGCTATTGGGAAAGAGGCCGTTCTGCCGTGTACTATTCGGAAGCTAGGAAATCACAAGGTAAGGGATACGAGGAGAGAGAGGGGAAGAGAGAGAGAGAGAGAGAGAGAGAGAGAGAGAGAGAGAAAGAGAAAGATATTCGCGCGATCCGTGACGGCGCGACAAATGGGTCACGTGGATGCTCGTGGCAGATGTCGCGCCATCTTTCCCCCACCTCTCTCGCAATTCGCCTCTTTCTTCTTCTCTTACCCCTCCTCTTCTTTTTCTTCCAACGGTTTCTCCGCGTGAAAGAGACGAAGGACGTACGAATTTTCACTTAACAAGACGGGACGAAACTTTTTGTTGTCGAATTAATTTCGATAATCTCAAAATTAAGCAGACGAGCTTAATCATGCTAATCGATGGACAGATCTTGACACGTGTGTGTATTTTTACGTTTCAGCTTCTTTCACTACCGCCGGATAAATAAACGGAATTTTCAATTTCCAGTTTAAGTTAACACGTTAGTTAAACGTCCAGCCGTTTCTTTGTATCAATGTATCGTAATCAATGAACAAATCTCACATTTACCTTGTTTATCTTGTTTTGATAAATTACATTAGTATTTTTCAAATATTATATTCTTTTCCTTAAAGCAAACCAAACAGAAACTGATGTCATCTAAATTAAATGTTCAGTTTAACAAGCACGCAAAAAGACATGCGCGCGGGAATAACATGAACAAAAAGTCTGCGGCCGATCGGTCGGGATAATTAACATATGAAACTTTTATATTCTAATATTTTACGTATTTTTATGTGTAACGAAAGAAAATTTGTCGAATATTAAATCTATAATATTAATCTATATCGTTGTTTTGCGTTATTTGGCGTGGTAGTTTAACATGTTAACTAATATCGATCCGGAACGCAACTTTTGTTTTACATCCCTCCCTCCTTTCTACACGCGTGTACACGCATGTATTTAATAGTTAGATTTAATAGATCTTTTTCTTATTGCGGAGAAAATGGTAAGAAGAGAGAAAAACGAAGAGAGAAAAAAACGGAACGCTGAAGAAGGGCGCTCGTGGAAAGTTTTGGGAGGGAGTGGGCGGGTGCCGTGCGGCTTTACACGCTTTTTTGCACGACAACAACGCGAAACATCGGGCTGAAAATTTTCGAAAGTTTATTTAAACTAGTGCTGCGGTATACGCCTGAGTTCACCGATATATATAAAAACTAGAGGGGGAGGGGGGAGAAAGAGAAAAACCCCCGTTAAAATAACGAATTGGTATCTATACCAAATATGAAATATATATCGTTCAACGAGATGGAAAAAAGTCGCGAAAATTTGTTGAGTAGATTTGTTAAAAAAAGGCGCGAAAACAACGATATTCGAAGAGGGAGGAGGGATAATATTTCTGAGATGGAAACGTTTGAATCGGAGGAATGCCGATTTCGGCCGATGGCCCGAGGTTATTTCGCGATACGTTTCTCGAGTAAGGAGTTTTGAGCGCGAATCCACCTTAGGCTATTAATCGAACTCGAACGACGATTTTCGACGATAAGATAGAAAAAAAAAGAAGAAAAGAAAAGAAACATGGGTAAACAAGATCTAGCCACGGGCGCGAAAACATAATTTCTTCTTCCGACCTCGCATCATCCGCGTTACTTGTTTCGTTATATATCCCGGCCGACCGATTCAATCCTTTGTACTCCAGGCCTTTCTTGTTCGGCCGAATCAACAACTCCACGCAATTTTCCGCGCCCGTTCGTTTAGTTTCTTAGCTAACTTAAAATAATTTCACATACAAATTAATGTATAAAATTTTTAATATTTTAATATTTTACGTATTTTTACGTGTAAAACAAGAAAATTTAGTCGAATATTAAAATCCATATCGTTTTTTCGCGCGATATTTTAATAATAATGTAATTACCAAGATGCATTGGTTGTCAGGGCAAGTATCGCGATAATAAAATCCCAATAACGTGCTCTCGCATTCACTGTCTATTATTCTTATTTTTCATCTTCTTATATTATATCTTTATCTTCATCGTTATTTTCCTCTCAACGAATAGAAATAATTTCGTTATTCAATAACGAAATATCTTGAACTAATATCCCAATAACGTGTTCTCACATTCACCGTCTATTATTCTTATTTTTCACCTTTATCACCTTTCATATTTCATCTTTTTCATCTTCATTTTCCTTCTCTCTATCGTAACTTTCTTAACGAATATAAATAATTTCGTTATTAAATAATGAAAAGTCAAACTCATTCTCGCTCGAATAAATTTCATTATCGTATTTCTATGCTTACAAAACTGAAAAAATAATATTTCTATTGCTATGACTGTCAAACTCGTATCAACATTATACATTTACGATCACGATCTAATTTTTTTTAGATCTAAAAAATCTAAATCCATTTGACGATATATTATTCTACGCTTTATAATATATTATACGTAAAAAGCTTAATAATCTATTTGCGAAAAGATATTTTAAAAAATCAAACAATTTGTTTTAAATAAATATCGTCGCCGTTCGAATTGTCGCATCGATCCAAACGGTGCCCGAGTGTGCAATCATCACGAAGGATTAATCGTCGAGTTGAAAAAAAAATCTAAGGGCAAACGTTCCACACACATTTTCGACGTCGAAAGAACGAACATTTCCTCCCAGTTTCGATCGAACCCGTTCAAAATCCGTTTACACGTCCGCGCCTCGTCGTTCTCCTGTTATTTCGTATTATTTTCGGAGGATAGGGGGAAGAGGGAGAGCAAGCACGCTTTTAACGTTCCATCTACGATGCGCGAACGAGACATGCTCACGGACCGGCCAACTACCCGAATAATACCCGACAACCGCAAATTTGCATTCGTGCGAATCCATTCGGCGTAACTACTCCTCCTGGATCGCCGCGTTGTTACCCTTCGACGCGAAACGACTCTCTCCCATTTGTCCTTTAACCAATGTGGCAATATCGGCTCACTCGGCAACATCGCCCCCCACTCCACTTATCCGTACCCGTTCCTCGCTCCGCTCTTTCGTCTGCCTTTCATTTTTAAACTAACGTAAATACGGATCGGAATATGTTCGTACACCGATCGAAATTTAACCTTTAAGCGGTGGAAGGCATCGCTCGATTAATTCGAGAGGTGACGATATTTATTTTTCGTTTGATTTTTTAAAATATCAAATAGATCTTTTAAAACGTAAAATAATTTCGGCGTTGGTTTTCAAGTTTTTACAAAGTTTTTGTCAGTATGGAATATGGTAAAATTAATTAAAATCAAGGATAAGTTTGATTTTTCGTTATCGAATAACGAAATTATTTATATTCGTTAAGAAATTGAGGATAGAGAAGGAAAATAGAGTGATCAAGATAGAGATATAGCATAAGAAGATGAAAAATAAGAATAATAGACGAATGTGAATGTAAGAACACATACTTGTCCTAATAAATTAAGGATGCATCTTGATAATTATTATTAAAATATCGCGCGAAACAACGATTATGTAGATTTTAATATTCGACAAATTTTCCTTCTTTACACGTAAAACGTTAAAATATAAAACTTTTATATAAACTTTTATATAAAAATTGATTCGCGTGTGAAATTATTTTCAAGTTAGCTAAGAAAACTGAATGTGGTGCGATGTTGTTATTTCGGCCGAGCGAAAAAAGGATCAAACCGTCCTTCCATTCTTTTCCTTGCCTTCCCGTCGATCGAGTTGAATTACCATTAAAATACTCGTTCAAAAGAGTATAACACTGGATCGAAAGGGAACGATGAAACGATGATTAATTTCCTTGCTTACGCGCATGTGTCGTCCTCTCGTTCTCTCGCAGGCACGATTACTTCAAAAATGCGTGCATTATTCAGAATAATCCCTGGCGAAATACGAGAGGCGAGAGCGTCTCGGTTGATAAACAAAGGCGCGGGATCGCGATTCTACAGAAAAGCTCGGGTAGAGAAAAGCATCGCAGCAACCGCTCACCTCCGTGGAAGGGAAATCCAATTCGAAGGAATGTCGGCAAGTTTAACGTCGCCGCTCTGATCAAAACTTCACACGCGTCCCTCCCCTCCCCTCACCCTTGACGCGGTTCCCCGCGAAACTCCTTTGATCCATTGTTGTTGGAACGCCAACACGCGCGAATTTTAAGACGCCTCCATTCTCCTTCTCCCCCCCCCCCCAGAAAGAAACCTTCCATTTCTTTCACACGGCTCCCTCTCCCTCTCTCCTTCCATCGTCTAAACCCCCGGTTAACCGTTCATGAATATATAACGCGGATTTGCCGTGGGCCGTGCTCTTACGAGAATTTCCAAAGGGAAGAATTTCGAACCATTTCCATAGCGGAAAAAAAAAAAAAGAAAAAGAAAGAAAGAAAAACGGAAGACGCGAGTCGAGATTTTGTTTAATTCGTCGGGAAGAGGGTATACTGGATATCGTTTTCTGCGATGGGCCGACAGATGAAACGACAGGGAATCTTTCCTCCGGTCGGTCTGGCTTTTTCGAAAGATGGATCGAGGGGTGGGGAGGAGGAGGAGGAGGAGGGAGAACGATAAAAAGAACGGGAGGAGAAGACTCGAGGCTCGACCCGCGGTCATTTTTACATTTTCACCGGCGGGGGAATTTGGAACGAGAAATGTGCCGCTGCTTCAAAGGCGCGATTCTCTTCCGACAGGCGGACGGACGAACGGAAAAAGACGTCTGGTTAAAGTAAGAAGGAAGATTTATGGCTTTCGAAACTTGATCGGACGGCTTATATACAGAGTTGGGCCGAAAACATATATCTCTTTCTCCCGATCGTTCTATCGATTTACGAATATTAAACAGTTTCTTTAACACGTTTTGACTGCCTCTTCACCCATATTCGGGTGACGCTTATTTGGCTAGTTATGAACAAATGTGGTAGGAAGGATATCTCAAGATTATGTTACGGCAAAATTTAAAAATGATTCATCAATTTATGCAGTACTTATAATAAATTATTTATATATTATATTATTATTATATTATTATATTATTATATATATTATAATTATATATACACGCACTTAATAGATTAGAAACGCTTTATATATGTAATATTATTTTTCGTTGGATCACTTTGGTGGTGATAATTTGTCTCGTTATAGAATGGTTCGAAAATGTTCGAACGCTTGAATTTTTCATGAACGAAATAGATGTGAAAGGAACTTGTTTAAGATGAGAAATGTATATTATATATACAGGAGGGGAAATCTTTTCGAATGATTCATATATGCGATATTATTTAACAATGATATTTCATTGGACTATCTTTGCTGATAATAATTTGTCTCGACATTCTATACAGTGATTTCGTAAAATTACGATCGGAATTCCATATTTCTATAATTTTTTCTTTAAGCATCCGGTTAAATAAGATATTCGAAATTTATTTAATTTTTAATTTAAATTTATTTTATCGGTCGAATATTTAACATATATATATTTTATATTTAACATATAAGAGATACATTGTATACGATCCATTCTTTTTGTCCCGTCGAAAAATCTTCCAACAATTCCAACTTGTGGCTACTATCTTCGAGATTGTTCTTTCTAATATCTAAATATTTGTATCTATCGAGTATATTCCATTAATAATTATTAAATTCAGTATATAATCCTCGTTGTCTTAATAACATTAATTGCCGCGTCACCCATATTCGGGTGACGCTTATTTGATTACTTATGAAGGATCTTCATAGGTATTTGGAAAGATATACTGCAGGGTGTAATAAAATTATTAAATTGTTAAAAAAATAATAAAAAAATAATTTATCAAAAAAATGATTTCGAATGTAAAATTTTAAAACATTTTATACAAGGCTGAGGTTGATCCGGATAATTTGGACAAGAAAAGTTGTTGTCTTTTTTAAATTCCTTCGTGCGTTTGATCGATCCGTTTGTCGTCTTTTATCCGAATAACATAATTTGCATGTAGTCTAATACTTATACCAGAATTATTTTTCTGAACGATATTATGTTGACTCCGTTGAAGGTTTTGACAAGGTTTTGTTGTATTTTTGGATAATCCTAATAATTTTACAGCTAATAATTCTCTAAATCTTCTAATTTTGGGGTATCACGAGTCTCACGGTGATACGACAATTAGATAGTTTATGAACATATCGTGCTCTGACCATCGAACACGATTACCTGCTGTGACATTGTGAGACCCTGGTCTCTAATAGACAAGCCGCACGAATAATTTATATACAATCCACAACTAAGAAGTATATTTATTACGACTAATCGAAGGGCATTCGATTAAGTCATATTATCCAAATTACAATCTAAATTATCCAAATTAAAATATCCAAAATATACTAAATCAGTATTATTATTCAATATTATTGTCAATACAATTACTATTATCAATATTTCTATCGCGAACAGTAATGGAAACAAATAATGCGAGACATTATTTTTGCGACCATCAACACGACTCGCGTTACTAAAATATCGGTAGAAGTACGCTTGATACAGCGACGCCTGAAGAAGATTTCGTTAGAAATACGCGCGGCAGTCAACGTGTTAACCCTTTGCGTTCTAACGGTGACTCTCTACCATTGGGATTGATGCGGCAACTTGAATGGCGACAATATTAAAATATCGCTATAAATAGGTTCCTGAGCTCTTTATATAATCTTATGAGGTGTAGAATAATATATTATTAAATGGATAGATTTATTATTATTTATTTATCTTAAATTAGATTGTGATCGTGAGTCGAACGATACCTTCGGCATTAGTCTGAATTTGATAGTCGTGGCAATAGATACATAAAATATTAAAATATAAAAGTTTTTTTGCGTTAATTTATGCGTGAAATTGAATTATAAATTAGCTGTAAGAAATTCTACCGAGTCCGAGTCTGGAGTTGCTGGTTCGACCGAGCGAAACAAGCCTGGAGTGTAAAGGATTAAAGTGTAATGGGTTATAAAGGGAAGTGAGATGGACACGTTTCTCTTTCGAAGAACGGGGAAAATTCGAAAGCGAAAATAAAAACGAAAAAAAAAAAGAAAAAGAGATCGAAGGTCGATTGTAATCGAAATCGGTTCCTATTCCCTTATTTACAGCCGACCAAATCCTCTTCCGTACGTACGTTCTCGCATAAAAAGCTCGTAAAAGGACGGGAGGGGTAAAAATACGATCGAGTTTCTCGAGGGAGGGGGGGAATCCGTGACCGTCCCGTATCAAGGGAAAAAATTCGCCTCACCTTCCAGCTTCCACGATTCGTTGATTCGATGATAAACCGAACGACGAGAATCGAGCCCTCGCGCGTTTCGATACGATTCGAGTCGATTTCGTTCGGGACGACGATCGATCGAGGACGGGGACGGGACGTTTCCCGCTCAAACAAGGCAAATTAGCATTGGAGAAGCGGCTAGATTCGGCGAATCGCTCCAGGCTGTTCGAGTTTGCTGCTCCAACTTTAATTGCCGTCGCTTCCCACTCGTCCTTTCGTTCTCCACCTTTTCCCTTCCCCTCTTCTCCTTTTCTCCTCCCCCCACCACCAATATTAATATTATATACATATATATGATAATTATATTATAATTATATTATAATAATTATATATATATATATATATATATATATATTATATAATATTTCGAATGGATCAACGAGGGACGGGAAGGAGGAAATCGAGAGCATGCAACGCAACGCAAAGTTGATTTCGTTCATCCGATCGTTCCGCGTGGATTCGTAACGCGACGCCTCGTCCCCGATTAATACCGGAAGTCTGGCAACTCCCCGTATCTCTCTCGCTCCACGAGCCACCGGTTCACCATCAACCATCGATGAACCGGACTATTTTCGCCGGTATGGAGTCGCTGGCAGCCACCCATCCACCAGGCTGCTGTTGGAAGAGTGGAGAGAGAGAGAGAAAAAGAGAGAGAGAGAGNNNNGAGAGAGAGAGAGAGAGAGAGAGAGAGAGAGAGAGAGAGAGAGAGAGAGAGAGAGAGTTGGCCGGAGTGGTGTTTCCCCGGGGTAAGCACGAGCATATACTTGCCCGGGGGCTTATTCAGACAAATCGGTGATTGCTGCGGGAGAGGCGAGCGAGAAACGGGTATAGGCGCTCGCCACACCGGTGGAGCATCACTGCTCCCCTCGCCCGCCCGCGCCACCTTCCTGCGAGAACGAAGACAGGACGGGGGAGGGGAGGGTTTAGCCCGAAATCCGCGATGGAGACGAAAAGGGAAGGAGACGAGAAAGATGAACGGATATAGATGCGGGAGGCGAGCGAGTTTTGGGAGAGAGGAGGGGGAAGCGAGATCGCGGAGGTTAGAGCGAAGAAGCGTCTGAGGAAGGGGGAGAGAGAGAGAGAGAGAGAGAGAAGAATGATTGTTTCCATGATTACAATGGAACGGAAGAGGAAAAGGGATGGAGGGAGGCTGGCCTAGGAAAAGGGTATGGGGAGCAATCTCTTAGCGCTAACGTAGATTCGTGGGCCGGGGTCTGCTCGAAATATTACACCAAAGGGAGGGGGAGGGGAGACGAGGTATGGCGAAAGGCCGTGCTTAGCCGTCGTCGTCATGGTATTCCCCGCACAGGGGAATTTCCTGACTTCCGTGGATAATGTGTGTCACCCGTCGAATCGTCGGAGCCGCGAAATTTTCCAAAGAAATCTCATCCGTTTATCTTCCTCGGCCGTGTGATATATAAGACGGAGACGCGTACGTACGTGCGGGCTAACCGTCTATCGATAACCCGTCTACCAGCAGTGCCCGGTACCAGCACTGCCGATCTCGTTTCCGATCTCCGCTTCCCGATTATTAGGGATATAGAGCGAGATACAGGCGAAACATCAACAACTCTCGAGACTATTATCGATCGAATCGCAATATAATTTCGAAAGGGGAGGAATTTTTTCATTAAGGTGAACGTTTCTATGGCCAGGATATTCTATGTTAAGTGTGCGAATAAGTTCTTTCCTTTTTTTCTAGGATCGTAACTTTTGACCGAATTCGAATCACTTCCCGTTCGTAGAAGTCATACGAAAGAGCGTTGATCCGTTTTTAACGAATTTGCGTTACGAGTGATTTCTTCAAAAATGTGCACAGTACTTAGAAAAATTGTCAGCGTTTATATTTTTTTTTTTTTTTTGGTGATATTTATTTTATCCAGCAATCTCAGAGAAACGAATGATAAGAACAAAATATCGATGCTACATTTCCAGAGAAATATACTAGATAATATAATAACTCGAGTCGCTCGTCATATGTACGATACGCGGCATCTTATGCAGAGACTATAGTCGCTCATAGTGTATCAATAACATTTTACGTAGAGCGACTTTAGTCGTCCGTAGTATATCAATGGCATCTTATGCAGAGCGACTATAGTCGCCTGAATAAAGAGTTAAGAGTCGCGAAGGCTGCTCTAACAATTTCCAGTTCTGCAACGATTTTGAACGCCGCGCCGGAAATTAGAAGAAATTATTCGCGTCGTTGAGAGAGAATGCCGTATCTTACGGAACGTGCGAAAAGATTCGAAGAAATTTTAATTTGAAAGACAACAATGTACGGAATAAATTGGACGAGTTCGACAATGAGTTAGAGGAATCGACAAATCGATATCTATTCGATCGAAACAATTGACCGAAAAAAAAGAAGTACACTTAATAATAATTAGACTTATAATCAAGAGGAAAGAAACAGATGTGCGAAAACTGATGAAGCGATGATTTCGACGTGGATTCAAAGATTAGAGATTAGACGACTAATTCGAGAGGGAGGGCTCTCGTTGTATCTCGGGGGAAAGAGGGGATCGATCGAAGGTAGTAGATACATAGACTGTGTGTCATAGAGAGAACAAGGGGAATTTCGCGGAATATCTGCGCACGCCTTGAGAACGGCGAACGCGTTAACCGATTCACCGAGTGGCAACGAGGGAATTGGAGAGGGGGGGACGCGCGTACGAATGCGGTCGGTGCCGCGTGACATCGTGTAACCCGACCCATACGGGCGCATACCTAGGCATACGGGGCATGTGCGCGCCACGACACTCGGCCTCGGATTAATTACCAAGTGCGGCGTTATAGATAAGGAGATGCGGGGAGGAGAAGGGGGAAAGGGAGGGGCGAGCGATACGACGACGTTAAATTGAACCTTTCGCCGGCGTTTGATTCCCGCGGTGGCAACTCCTCCCTAAAACCAATTACCGCTATACCGTTGGCCCTATACGCGCCAACACCTATCGGTCCCCGATATATCGGCTCGCCGCCCATAAACACGCGTCCTCCTATATCGACCGAGTCGATCACTCGACTCACCGTCGTCCTTCGCTTCTTTATTCGCTTTTTTTTCGGATATATACGCGAATTAATTCGTTCTTCGAAGAAGGAAAGAGTAAAAAGAGACAGAGAGAAGAAAGAAAGAAGGAAGAGAGGGATGGGTAAATGGTATTCGAATTGGCTGGAAAATTGTTTACGTCGTTAGATTACCATCGGTCCGTTTGCCCCTGCTTTGTCACTAATGCTGCTGCATTTAACCACATCTCCCCACACCCGTTTCGTATATAAATAACATTATACGTATTTGAATAGAAACGTCAATATAATTAACTAGGCGCGTATACAGGGGATTGCGCACGTGTGCGTTTATTCGGGACGCGTAAATCTGTTGGATGTATCTAATATTAACGCAATTAGGATAGCAATATATATATTATAATATTATCGTATTGAATGGAATTTTTTGAAACGATTGCCTCAGGTGGGATGGATTCGGGTGGAGGATAAAACGATACTGTCGTTGGGTCAGCGAACGGTGACTCACTCGCCCCGATTCTTGGTCACGTTGGAGAGCGCAAAGTCGAAGAATCAAAGCGAGTGGAGGGACGAGGAGGAGGCCACCTCGCGGCTTCACATCCGCCAACTTCGGGAAGCTGATCGGGGATGCTACATGTGCCAGCTGAACACGAAGCCTATGTTGAGCCAGCTGGGATGCGTGGATGTCCTAGGTATGCCTAATTGCGCGTTATACCGCATTCCTACGGCCAGATACAGTCGGGTGTTTGCGGTCGCTCGTATGCACACACGTCACGTACGCACGCACCGGTTTCGATTAGCCTATCTCGAGAAGGGATGGAAAATATGCGCGCCTCGCCGCTAGAATACGTTTCAATGGGACCCCTGTACAACCCCGTACCACACCATACCTCGTGTTGCTCGCCCGGCTCGCCTCTATTCGTTCCACCCGCACCATCCTCCGATTCCTACTTCCCTCGACTTCCTCCCCCTGTGTATAGGGTACAACGCGACCCAACCGTACATTACCCGACCCTCTCTTTCTCTCTGTGCGTCTGGTCCCGACCCTGATCTCTTCCACTGGATAGGTGTAGTTGCGAACGTAGTAGTTGTATCGTGCGTGTGCGTGTGGACACCGCGAGGGCACGAGGGAGGGGGAGGGAGGGGGAATTCATCGAGAGTGCGTATGCTTGCCTCCGGTATTCAACTCGAAAGAGCGATCGGCCCGAATGGAATGAAATTCCTTTGTGGGCAAACACAGGAAAGGTCCCGAGCATCCTTTTTTCTTTTTTCTTTTTTTTTTTTTTTTTTCTCTCGCCCAACCCGAACTCGCCCATCTTCCCCTCCCCCCTCCCCTCTTCTATCTATATACGATATTTGTCCAACCTGAATCGCGTGTAATTGAAATGGCCTCTCTCTTTCTCCGTGCCTATCCTGAAAGAAACGAGATCTCATCGAGAGAATGTTCCTTCTGTACCGTTACCCTTCTCCCCCTCCCCCCATCTCCCACGAAAGGATAGAATAGGTATTTCATTTTTCACGGGAGCAGGGAGCAGCAGTTTTGACTTGATTTCAAATCGAGAAGGGTCCGGATTCCAGAACCCCACCCCCTCCCCCGGATTTTTACGCCCGAAATTTTTCGATACAACTCTTTCCTCTTTTTTTCCTCCTCTCTCTTTCTCTCCCTCTGTTCACAGTTCCGCCGGATATACTTAGCTCCGGCACATCGGAAGGCGAAGTATCCGTTCTGGAGGGTGAAAACGCTACCCTCTCGTGTAAAGCTACCGGGAGACCGGCACCTCGTGTGCTCTGGAGACGCGAGAAAAGTGGTTTCATACTTATGAGGGGTCTTCACGATCCGCTGATACCAGGTAAGATATTACATTTTTATCTCGAGTCGAGCACTCTCGCGAGCGTCGTTCCCGGTGACAAATAACCTTCGATTCTCCTCTTTTTATTAATTCTTAAGACCGCTCGAAACGTCCGCCGCCGCCGTCGCCTCCTTCTCCTTCTCTCGATATCACTCTTCAAATATCGCCCATCCTCGAGTTTCCCTCGATTCTTCTTTCCTTCTTCTTTTCGAAAAATTATCCCTTTTTCTCTCATCACTCCCTCTTCTCCCCGTTACTCGATTCGATCGCGTCCGACTCGACCGTTCGATTAAAATTTCAAGATTTTCGAGGTACGAACGCTACACTTTTTCCTACGACTGAGCGTCCAAGATATCGGGACGAGGAGAGGAGAGGGGGAAGGAGGGAGGGAGCAGCGTCACGACTCTCGGCACGCCATCTAGATTCGGTTTAAACGGAACGTGAAGACATCGTAAATCGGGCAAGCCCACGTGATGCCGATCGAAAGCAATTACGGTGGAACGCGAGCTCTCATTGAATGGAGATTAGTCCGTTCGAAACGACTTTCGATATATTTCCACGTGGTGCACGTGCTCTCGCACCACGATCCTGCACCGTGGTATCGTAGAATTCGACGCTTTCTTCGTTTCTCCCCGAGATGATCGACGGATCGCTGTGAAAATAATTCGGGAGGAGGAGGGAAATGGCGTTGGCGTCCAACGCATTTTTCGCTCGGACGCGTGGCAAATTCGTCCGTCGTCGATCGTCCCCGCGAGATATTGATGGTTACGAATTCTCGAACGGTTGTTGATAAATCGATATGCAATATTTTGAGAGTACGGTGGACGTTGCGACAAAAATACGCGTATTTTGAATCGAGAGAGAGAGAGAGAGAGAGAGAGAGAGAGAGAGAGAGAGAGAGAGAGAGAGAGAGGTGGATCGAAACTTGTCAACGCGAACAATGAATCTCTCATTTTCGATGGATCTCATTAGACGGGTTTGACACGTTTTATCTGTACGCGATGAGACGATGCGCACGACGATTTATGTCGCCCGCGTTTCCTCGATAATAATCTAATTAGCGAGAGGTCGGTCGATTTCGAAAGCGTTGCGAGTATACACGCATAATTAAACGATAATACGATAAACGATCGTCAACTTTCTCTGCGCTCTTGCCGCGCAATTTTCCCAGGAATTTTACGATAGGATCCTTCGCACGGTTTTCGTGAAGTATCGATTTATCATATTCACTGACAGCAGTTGGCGAATATTTGTCGGTTGTACGTTTCAATTATCATACTTTCGCTCGTTGTATGCATACCGTACGATACCGTCACTCGTTTAACGATAATTCTTCCTTAAATCGTTTGTCCGATTCCTCGTTAACGAATAATGAGATTTAGGGTCGTAATAGGCGGTGGTCTCGTTGTTTTAACGCAAAGGACATATTTCGCGTGTAATTTGGTGTAGTTGCGAACGTTGGCATCCGGCCAGCGATATGTATACGAGAGCTTTCAACCAGATATTCATACGATGCGAGATTTTATAGTGGACAACCAGTCCGGTGAGAAGCTGGAATTAACAAGAGTGGACAGGAAGCAAATGGGAGCTTATCTTTGCATAGCGAAAAACGAAGTGCCCCCAGCAGTCAGCAAAAGAGTCTATCTAAGGGTAAACTGTAAGTATTTTTGAATCCTCGATGATATTATTCTCGCGATGCTAATATTCTGCTAATATATAAAATAAGATCGATCGAATTAATTATCGATCGGAGATATTTGTTTTATTTGTTTTTCAGTTCCACCTAGCGCAAAGGTTCCCAATCAAATATTAAGCTCACCTCTGGACACGAACGTATCGTTGGTCTGTTTGATCGAAGCTTATCCAAAGACGATTAACTTGTGGACCAGGAAGGAACAAGTTATTATGAGTGGGTATGTTATCACAGAACGTGTATTACACTTATTTAAGAGTTTCTTTACGATTAACGCGCGGCGCGTGAGATTCGACGTGTCGTCCAAATATGATCAAGCGCGAAATCAATTCCACGCGCACACACACATACACACATACACACATACACACACGTACTTTCGAACTGTAAAGTTAAGCGATGTGTCAACACAGTGGTAGATACGAAATCGACGAACGGGGACATCCGGACGAAGAATGGAAGACAACGAGCGAGCTGAAGATAAGCCGTTTAGAGAAAACGGATTTGGGAGAGTACACGTGTTCAGCGTCCTCAAGTATGGGAAAAGCCGAGGCTACCCTTAGAGTTTACGGTGAGTCGACATATACGTATACGATCGACGAACACTGTCATTTTTCGACAACCGCCATTCCATAGAAAAATTTCCGTCTCTCTTGACACTTTGACATCCGCTTTTATTTCTTCTCTTGCCCTTCTTTCGAATCATCCACTCCACGAATAACCAACAAACTTCGATATCGAACTTTATACAACGTTCACATGCCATCATTCGTTTTTGCACGTGAATCTAAGAATGCCCCCTCCACTTTGGCTTTTTCTTCTTGTTTACACGATACGATATAGGGAAACTGTTTTCAGAAATCGAACGAGCAACCATACGAACTACTTCGGCCAGTTGGAAGTTGAGCAAGGGAAAATCAAAGTTTGCTCAAATTACTAAAAATCGAATTTTTCATCAGATGAGTACACCAGCGATGCAAAAAAGTACCGTAAAAATCGTTTACAGCAAACACATGATCACTTCGACGACGGTAAATCCACGCGCGCCTTTCGTCAAAGACGAGAACTTATTCAAGAATCGCGACATCTCGAACGAGAGAAATTGTGCCAATGCGAAGAACGATAGCGGTATGCGAGTTTATGTCGTCTGCTTCCTCTTCTTCTTTACCATTCGATAAATATCAACCAATCAGATTGATAGACGAGAGAAGAACTCTGTCGATACGTTAGAACGAAATACAAATACTACGGGTGTTCGTTCGCGTTTCACGCGTATTGAAGTGAACGAGAGATCGAACGATTGCGAATCGTCGAGAAGGAACCGCGATTTTCAAAGTTCGTATTTCGTTTCATTTCCAGCGACGATACAGCGAACAAATCTATCCCCTTCCTCTCCTCCGCCCTCTATCTTTCTCTCCTCTCCTCTCCTCTCCTCTCTCTCTCTCTCTCTCTCTCTCTCTGATGTATATTTTTCGCCAAGATAATAGTTCGTGGCGAATAATGTTGCGAATTTGAAAAGATAAATGCTTACGAATGTATTTTTTATGACCCTTTTATCCGTTTTGGAATACGGGGAAAAGAATAAAGTCGTGAGCGAAGTGTGTTCTTTAGTTCGACTATAATAAAATGTGACATTGTCGAGTATTTTTTTAACAATGAACAAAGTGAAAGAAATACAAGATTTCTCGTTGAAATTATTATTTACGATCTGTGGAATTATTAGAAGTTACGATGTAATTTTTATAACTTTAGCATCGAAAGCCTTACACATGCAGGGTGTCTATCTCAAGTGGGCCACCAGTGTCATTCACGAGATCATCGTTCGACAAATACGAGGAAAAACTTATACTTTCGATTGATTACTCCACACTTCGGAATTATTTCAACAATGGCAGTGGCGATCCAATTAAAATGAACATCCTTTATAATATCTCTTTACGTCGTAATATATATAATTATTATCAACGATTAATTATATTTTCAAGTTCTGCAAGAATCGCGCTTTATCGCGAATTGATGCTGTTTAATCAACTATTCGATTATACTCGAACACAGACAAATAATTAGCATACTAATTTGTACGTAAGGGATAATGAGATAATATCTTTATTTATCGGTACGATAACAGAGTGAATTGAGATTGTAAGTGGCATCTTAACGAATGTTAAACACGTCATATCTAAGATTCATATCCGTAGGGCGCATAATACGGTATTATATATATTTTAGAAAGATATTAGACTTTACTTTTATTATTTTATGTATTTTTTTAATTATCCGTAGGCACAAATAACGTACCTCATATGCCAACGATTAAACGAGACCACAATCATAAGTATAATCAATCGGGTTCATTGCGAGGAATTTAAATTAAATTTTATCACGCGATCATCGAATTCATGTTTAAACCATTTTTTATATATGTATCTCGTAATCGATTGATTATCGTTATTCATCGTTATTTAGTACCTTTTTATTTTTTCCTACTTTTTCCATTTCTTTTTTTTTTTAATTCCCATTTACATCACATATATATATTATATAATACGTATTTAGCATACAAATTATTTATGATAATATTACGAAGAAAATAATTTTCCTTCGAGAAATGGACAATAAGCGTTCCTAATAGGTTGTGCTTTCTATCATTTTTCAATGTTCCTCGCAAAACCGCAATTCATACATTACTCTGTAATTATGATCTATGTGCGAAATAGTGCGATTAGAAAGTCTCGATGTTTTTTAACGGATAACATTTTTAATCCGAGAACGTTGAAACTTTCTTCTTGTACAGTTATTATCATGAATGTCTTCTATTACAGAGTACAAACTTTAGTCTCAATGCGTGGCTTATTATTATTAATAATATAATAGTATTTATCCGCGAAATAAACAAGAAAATACACATGTTAAATACATTTATTTAACAAATATTGTATATCGTAAAACACTGCTCAATATAACGACTTTACAATAACTATAATAAAAAAATGTTGTTGTTTATAGAAAAAAAAATATTATAAAAATACGATGAAAAATGTGCTCAAATTGGATAATTATATAGCTTTGGAGAAACCAACATGTTGACAAATAAAACATACCATGCAACTAGTAGAGATATTAGTTATTTTTTTTCCATTTTAAATTACTTATAAATAATTTCCATTCTCTTTAAATATAATTTAAATGATGAAAATTCAAATACAAATATGTACATTTATTTATAATAATTGAATAAAACTTACTTTTTATTTACATTTAAATCCACATTTTACACTATTTTCCTTATACAGAATTATATTTGTTTGAATCTTAATTTTATTCGATATTATAATATTATGACCAAAACAAAATATTGAAAGCCATAACAAGACAACTCACTGCCACATATGGACTTTTTCTTTCGCCAATTCTAGCGCATTTCCAAAGAGTACCCTGAAAACTAAACATAATATATTAATATTAATGTATATATATATATATATATATATATAAAATAAAATTATCACAAAATATACATACCCAACTTTTCCTAATCGACTGTCCAATAAACTGGGAACAATAGATCTAATGTAAGTACAGGTACATATCAATAACAAAATTACCGTCAATAGACTCTGAAAATTAAATAGGGCAGACTGTCCCCCAAAAAAAGAGATTTTAAAAAAAAACTATTTGAATTAATGTATTCTTTTTGAATATCAAAGAGGTTATAAAAAATGATAAGATTTAAAAATTGTTTATGATCAATCGTAAAATAAATATTTAAAATATAAATTATACAATTTAAAAATTTATCATCTTACCATTACGATTTAATAAAGATAAGTTTTGATATCGAATTATTGTAAATCAATTTGCATACAAAAAACAACTTCACGTAGATCAAAACAAAATTTCGCCATAACAAAGGGTGAATATACAAGAAACGAAAATTTTTCAGAAGAATTAGCATTTAACATAAAACTATCTTTATAATTATATGAATGATTACTTAATTTTATATTACAATTTATTATATTACAATTAAAAAATGTATATTATCTACTGTCGAAGATCTATCGATAATATTATATTTAAAAATAAAAACAATTATTAGCGAACTTAATCATCTATATAATTGCATTATGTTAATGGCTTATTAGTTATAAGAGTGCTTTTAAACGAAACGTTATTTGATACGTAAAATATTTATCTTCGAATTAAATGATAAATGAATAATTATAGAAACATGTTGTCGGTATTTAAGAATATTTAAAGTTTATGATAAACATAAGACTGACTCCCTCTATGTATTCCACGATCAACGCGTGCAGTAGTAAAATGGCTGCCGTAAAACGTCAATACATTTTATATCAATAACAGCGTACTTTTGTAAATAATCGTGGTAAGGAGGATTGCAATAAAACGAATGCCGTTCAATTAATATTTTTAGTTTTCTTTTCATAGTCGTGTGTATGAAGGAGTGCGTGTTTACGAAAAATGGCAGAATTTGTGCGTGGAGGTCCGAGCGTGTCGAACAGTGCTAAGGTATGTACGAATATTATTCATTCTACTTATTCATCTAATATCATGATAATATTAAAAATTCAATGGAAAAAAACAAAATATAATTATATATTTAAAAACTTATTCTAACTTTTAAAGTTTTAAAGATATTTATAAATTCTTTATTATTTTTTTAAATATTGCGACGGAAAAGTACTTATTAGACAAAGGTATTATTTATGAATAATGTTTTTGATAAGTTTCTATATTTTTCAAAAAAATAAAAGGTGATATATGTAAAAGAAATTATAAACAAATATGTAAACATAATATTTATGTTTTGTTGACAAAAGTATATGTTATCTTTGATATATAATATGACATTTTATTTTAAAAATAAAAATATTTATATAGTATATACTTAAATTAAAAAAATTTTTATTATTATGTTATGTTATAAATGCTTAAAAATTTTATATAATTTTATCTATAGATGGATCACAATAGTAAAGGAGGTTCTCCTAGCACTGGTAGTGAAGATGGTGGACAGAATGAATCTATGAATGCAGAAAATGAATTTGATCCTTTTCTTGAAAATATACCAGATGATATTCAAGATACAGAAGAACCTGATAGTGCTAATGCAACATTATTAACAGCTCCACCAGAAAATCAGTGAGATTTAATATTAATAAAATTTTGATTTATGGAATAAAGATATTATTTTTAATTGTATTTGATATTTAATAAATGTAAAATTCTTAATAATTTATAGATGGTATCATGGTAGATTAGATAGATTTACTGCAGAAGAAAGACTATGGGATGCAAGTAAAATGGGCAGTTATTTAGTGCGTGAAAGTGACAGAAAACCTGGAAGTTATGTATTATCCTATTTAGGCAGAACTGGCATTAATCATTTTAGAATTACAGCTGTGTGTGGAGATTATTATATTGGTATTGTAAACATTTAAATTTAATGAATATTTATAATTTTAACTGATGAATTAATATATATTTTATTATAGGAGGTAGACAGTTCAATAGCTTATCAGATCTTGTTGCATATTATACTCATTGCTCCGATCTTTTAAAGAGAGAAAGACTTATTCATCCTACTCCACCTCCTGAACCAGTGAATGATAAGAAGCGAATAGTTGCAATACTGCCATATACAAAAATGCCTGATACAGATGAATTAAGTTTTCAAAAGGGTGACATATTTTTTGTGCACAATGATATGGGAGATGGTTGGTTATGGGTTACTGCACATAGAACTGGTGAACAAGGCTTAATTTTTCGTGAATTGGTGGAGGATCTGGATGATTCCATTGATCCTAATACTGTGTTCTCTTGGTTTCATCCTAATGTTACTAAAAGTGAAGCTGTCGACATGTTGGTGAAGGCAGGACCTGGTAGTTTCTTGGTAAGTTGTAATATCATTTTATAATCTAGAATGATTAAAAATTTTATATTATATATAAAATTTATATATAATAATTTTTTTATTTTTTATTTTATTGTATAGGTCAGACCTTCAGATAATAGTCCTGGAGATTATTCACTTTTCTTTCATATAAACAATCAAATTCAAAGATTTAGAATTGAAAAAAAGGGAGTACGTTATCTTATGGGTGGTAGAACTTTTGAATGTCTTGATGCTGTTATAAATAGGTATGATATTTTTTCTATTTAACTTTTATATTTATAAGTTATCACGAAAATATTTATATTCGTAGATATCGGAAAGAGCAAATAGTTGAGGGTCATACTTTAGTTCAAGCAATGGTAACAGAACCTGATGGTAGTGTAAGAGTTAATAGAGAAGTGCAACACGCGGAAAAAATATATGCAACTCTTAGAGAATGTCGGGAACAATCTGGAGCAAAGAAAAATAAAGGAATTAAAATGCAAGGATATTTAGAAAAAAAATCAGAAAAAAATAAAAAATGGAAAGCATTGTATTTTGTACTTTTAGTGGATGCAACTGACACTCATTTGTATTTGTATGACAATCCAAAAAGGACCAAACCTAAAGGTCTTATCGATTTAAGCTGTGCTTATTTATATCAGGTATAGCAAATTTTATAAACAAAACATTTCATTTTTCCATATGATTATATCAGTTTTCAGACTGTCTTATTTTTAAAATATATATATGTAATTATGTCATATGTATGTAGCATTGAAAACAGCAAGTAAGGATTGTAATGTTTTAATTGTTTGAGATTCATTTCTCAGATATAGTTTTTTTAGGTTCATGAAAGTGTGTTCGATAGACCTCATTGCTTTCAATTAGTTGAACGTGCTTTACCATGTTTGGCAACGATAACATATTTGGCTGCTCCAAATTCAGAGAATGCTTTAGACTGGATTAATGCCTTAAAACCATTATGTGTATCACAACTTACTCGTGCTCCAAAAGTTGCTCGTCTACGTGAATTACGTTCATTACATCTGCATATTTTAGATGCTCATAGACTTCCATATAAACTAGTACCGAACCCATTCATCATAGTGGCTCTAAATAATGTAAAAGTTGCTCGCACAAAAGTCAAAACAGGATTACATCCAATTTGGGATGAAGAATTCATTTTAGAGTATGTATATGTTTTGTCTAATATTGATAAAATATTGATTATATTTGAATAATATTTATCATAAATTGCTCCATAGGGATGTGCCACCAGATGTTATGTCGTTTTCTTTAACATTGTACAATAAAGGAAAACGTAGTAAAGATACTGAAGTGGCAGAATTGACCGTTGAATTGGCGAGTTTAACTAATGGGGAAGAAATGGATGAATGGTATCCATTGTCAGGCCTTACTCCAATAGGCGAATGGGGTGTACTTCGTTTACGAATAAGGTGAAAATAAATTCTTTCTGATTTTTTCTTTTTAAAAAAGAGAATTTTTTATACATTGCATATTGCATTTTTAGAATATTAAGGTACGAATTTATACATGTTTTCTGCATTTATTACGTTGCAGGTATCGGCACGATCTAGCAATGCCTCCGGAAGAATATAGTCCATTGCAACAACTATTATTAGATCCAGAACTGCATGTTGTTAGAGCATTAGCAGATGTGTGTCATTTGGATAGAGTACCATTGGCAAATAGTTTACTTAGAATATTTAGGTATATAAACAAAAAATGTATAAAATATATATATATATATATATATTAAATATTCTTTTTTTTCCTTTTTTTAATAATAAGATTATAATTTGAAATGTTTATATTTAGGCACGAAAGAAAAGAAGCAGATCTTCTGAGATCGTTAAATCAAGCGGAAGTATGTATATTGATCTATATTGATATTTATAAAGAAATAGATTTTTTCTTCTTTTTTTTTTTTATTAAATTAAAATAAAAATAATTAATTATTTTATTTAGGTGGACAAGGAAGATGAAACACCAACACTTTTTAGAGCTGCTAGTCTTACAACTACATTAATGGATTTATATATGAAATCAGTTTGTACTTCTTTTTTGAAAGCCGCTTTACGCGATACCATAGTGAAATTAATTGAAAGTAAACAGAGCTGTGAATTAAATCCAACAAAAATGGATTCTCCGGAAGATGCATGCAGCAATGCAGAATTTCTATTACAAGTAAAAATAAATATAGATTAATATTAAATTATTTTGAGTGATTCATATGCTTTTTAATAAATATATTTTAGGTTTTAGATGAAGTGACATTAAGCATTTTTACGAGTCCTGATGCATGTCCAAGGACATTGAGATATATTTGTGGATGTTTACAAAGAGCAGTTGTTGCCAAATGGCCACATGAAAGACTAGTCAGAACACGAGTAGTCAGTGGATTTATATTTTTACGTCTACTTTGCCCTGCCATATTAAATCCTAGATCATTTAATTTAATAGCTGAACCGCCACCTCCAGCTGCTGCAAGGTAGGGTAGGTCTATATTAAACGTAAGAAATTTTACGTTAAAATAATATTTTCGTTAATTTTTATTAACTGATTCTGTAGATCACTGGTAATGGTTGCAAAATGTTTGCAAAATTTGGCTAATTTGGTAGAATTTGGTGGTAAAGAACCATATATGGAAGTAGTTAATCCATTTATTCTTAAAAATAAAGAAAGAATGGTCGTATTTTTGGATCAATTATCTGTAAGTATAAAAAAATTTTAATATTATGTATTATTATGTAAATTTTATATATATATCATTTTAAATATAAATTTGAAATAATTTGAATTTATATTATATAGAATGTAACCGAAAAACCAGAATCTGAAGGTGCAGATCCGAGAAATAGAAGTTATGTTTCGGATACAGCGAGAGATTTAGCAACACTGCATCATATTTGTGTTTCTCATTTAAAAGAACTTCAAGTTTTATCAAAAACTCAGGTAATATATATATATTATTAATAAATTATATATATATTCATAATTCTGTTTTTTTTTTTTTTTTAGCCAACAATAAAACAATTAGTAACCGTGACTGAAATGCTAAGCAAACATAAACAAAAATACATGGAAATGATACGGTAGTGCTAAAGCCATTTGCCATGACTAATGCCAAACATAACAAAACAATTCATAAGATTTGACAACAGATACACGGTAGTATTTAATAATTACTTTAAGTGGTTAAGTAATTAAACGTACAGACTGACGTGCCATATATATATATGTATACATACATACATAGATACATACATAGATACATACATACATACATACATTCATACATATATATGTGTCTGTATATACATATATATATATATATGTATATATATATATACATATATATTATTGTATACACACAAGCCTACATTTACTATTTCGTATGTAATTAGAAAATAGCTTATACGTATAATAAACAGTACCATGACAGTGATATAGTTGACATACAGAATCATATAGGCGTATAACAATTTTATATTTACTTAGGTGCTCGAAAATAAATGCAAATTAAACCAAAAATATTGTGTTGTACATATAGTTTCCCAATTTTATTTTTATTTATTTTCTAAAAAAAATAGTAATAATTTTATTTTTAAAGCGGGTTAAAAAATTACATTTTTTATACGTATAAATGATTTATTAATTTTAATTATTTTATAAATTAATTATTACACTTGTATCGTTGCAATAGTTTTATCATGCCATTAAATGACGAATATTGTATTAAATTTAAGGTCCTAGTCAGTTAATACAAAAATTCTTAGAAAATCTGTTAACAAAAATATATATTAAATATCAAGATAAAAAACTAAGATGTATACGCACAATAACATTTGACACATTAAAATGTGTTTTTTTATATTTGACTAATGTATATAAATGGTGGTACTATGTTACGATTATATATATGAAGTATATATTTTTGAATAAGGCTATTTTAAATAATGGATAAAACATGTCAAATCGTTATAAATTTATTTTCTGCTCCTGACATTAACGTGAACGAATCCATGAACATTGCAGTTCAATTATATTTTTTTACATTTACATTCTTATCTATTGATATATGCGGCTATTATGAATGAATATATTTTAGAATATGTATTGAATAAAAGAAAAAAAAAAAAAAAACTGCTTTATAATTTGTACTTATTGTGTATGCTTGTATAATAAGTTTTTATTAAATGATGTATTTTGAATAAAATAATAAAAAAATATTGAATAATGAATTTACAGGCTTAAGTTTTTTAATACATGCCCATAAAATTGTGATAGTAAATTAGTACATAGTATGTAGATATATAATAGTATATGATATAGAAAATGATGAAATATAGTGAATTTTGATTTTAAAAATGTAATTCTTCAATACTTTAGTACCGTTTGATATATATATATGAAATATTTTAAAATGAAACTAATGAAACAACAATTTGTCAATTGTTCTTTGAATATTATAAAACCAAACAGCATAGATGATTTAAAATTGATGTTTAAAGATAATCATTTGAGATAGAATGAATATAAAGAACATTTTTTGTACAAGATTTTATTATGAATTTGAATTACATAATAACACCTATGCTGTGCAATTTTATATATACACATATTCAATATTTGAAAAAGCTAATATTACAAATTTACGCGTTTACATATATGTTATGTATATAAGAATATTTGCAAATTGTACTATTTAGATCATTTAATAAAGTATTTAACCCTTGATTGTTCAAATTCAGTCAGACTCGAGACATGATTATATAAATTGAATCTTAAATATTTCATTAATAGATTTTATTAAGAAAATTAATTTCTTATATTATAGATTCATGTCTCTTTTAAATAAGATGATGTTATTGTCTGAACAAATATTAAAATGTTCATAATTACAATAAAAGTTTATTATTGATATTCAAAATGTCTTAAAATTATATACTTTTTGTAATCGTGATTTAAGAAAATGACATGAAAACGGCAAGATGAGATATAAAGGTGCGATAAGAAAATATGGTATCTCTTAATTACTGCATAAAGATGATGAAAGACATTTCAATATCAATTTAAACTTTCATTTCATTGTGCTTGATATAATCCTTAAATTATATAGTCTTTGTGTGTTTTTAATTGAAATAACAATGATTAGTAGAAATGACACTTACAATTGTACAATAATCACAATATGTAACTTCATACCTACCAATATTTCTCTACTATAAATGTATAAAAAAGTTACTATAAAAATTAACGACTTGTATTATTTTCTACAAAAATCTTCAATATGTAATTTAAAAAAAAAAACGCAAACAAAATATATACTCTTAAAATGATAAATAGGCATTTTATGTAAAAATTGCATACTTAATTACAATAATATCTAACTAGCATGGCATGCTTAAGAATACTTAATCACAGCACAAAATGAGTTATCCAGGTTTATTTTCTTGTGTTTTATGGCTTACATATATATATATATATATATATATATATATATATAATTTTTTTTTTTAGAAAAATGGAATTTTTTATTATGCACTTTAAAATGTAGAAACAAAAATTAAAAATATATTTAATCAATGAATTAAATATATAAAATTATGAACTACACTGAATAAAACATGTAAAAAATGTATGATGTTAAATTTGATGAATTATATATTTTTTATACTCACAATACTTAAAACTACAAAATTCTTTCATTGAATAATACTTTTGCAAATTTAATAATAAAATATGGATGACTTTAAAAAAAAACCATTTTTTTGATACTGACTATTCTAAGCAATCAAGGGTTAAAATTTTTTTTGCTAATGGAATATTAAGAGTTATATGGCAGACTGTTGAACAAATAATGTATTTTATGAAATTTAACTTCAAGAATAAAAATGTATGTGATATAATACAATACTATTATATATTTTTTTTTTTTCCCTCCCAATGTATAGAAAAAATTGTGCTTGTAATATTACAATATTCTAGAGGAAGCTGCAAAAAATGTGCGTAAAGTGAACATAATCTAATATTTTTTTACAATCTATTTCAATATTAATGTATCGAATGAGGGAATTAACGTGATTCAATGATTTAAAGCAAACAGCATCGATGTTTCCTACGGTTCGCGTTACCTGTCTTCATACGTTTCTTTTTTTCTTTACCTCTATGTTCTTTGTCTTTCCGTATTTCTCTCACCTATAATTTTATTAATTACATTCTAATAAAAAAAAAATCAATTTAAAGTTGAAATTATAAATAATTATAAATATTAATACCAGAATTATAAATAAGAATATCAGAAATAATTATTATTTACTATTTAATTCATAAAATATATAAGCATATATATATATATATATTTTTTTTTATATGTATATATTTATTTACCAGTGTATAAAAAGCATCATCTACTCCCATTCTCGTTTTAGCCGAAGTTTCAACGAAAGGCACACCATATTGACGGGCAACTTCTCTTGCTTGTGTCATATTCACTGCCCAAGATTGTTGAAGATCACATTTATTTCCCACCAAAACCATTGGTACTTCTTCTGCATCTTTTACTCTTTTTATTTGTTCCCTATATGTTCCAATATCCTATAATAATATACGATATTTTTTTCAGTTTTTATGGAGAATATAAAAAATAATCTGAATAAATAAAATAACATACTTCAAAACTTTTTGCTGAATTTACAGCAAATACTAATAAAAATCCTTCTCCAGTTCTCATATATTGATCTCTCATTGCACTGTATTCTTCTTGACCAGCTGTATCTAATATATCTAAAAGGCATGTTTCTCCATCTATAACTACCTATATGTAAAATATTTTATTTAAATATACTATTGAATAATTGATTGTATAACAATATGATAACTTATATATAACAACTTACTTGCTTTCTATAAGAATCTTCTATAGTAGGATCATATTCATCTACAAAATGATTTTGTATCAACTGAATTGTAAGCGCAGATTTACCAACACCTCCAGCTCCCACAACTACGAGTTTGTACTCTGTCATTATGTAATTTCTATTTTAACTAAAGCTGCAATTGCTTTTTGTCTACAAAATAAAAATTTACTTTTAAATCAATTACATAATAAATATGAAGTAAATTACTAATAGTTAATTAAATAAATAAAAAAAGCATATATAGAAGCAAATAAATAAGGGGTTAATATTAATTTATCACAAAATATAAATTACATGTATAAAAGATAGAAAAAATGAAATTCCTGTATTTTTAGAATTTTTCGCTTATTTATTATTTTTTGTTGAGTTAGAATCATTTTGATAGATTAATTCTATATTAGTTCATTACGAGCAATACATACTCTGTGAATAATAATTTGCGCCAAGATCGTATGCACTTTAGCACGATCAGTCCTTAAGTCATTTATATTTTTAATTTGCCAATCAATATCGTAAGTTTGAAGATAATATACAGTGACTTTACAACTTAAAAACAGAACGAGTATGACAAACAAGCACACTCAATAATATTATCAAAGAAACATGTGGGTAGACATAACTGATGATTAAATAGAATTTTGATACATTCTATAGTACGCATTTTTTTTAGATATGATTCGGTTAGAAAAGAGAGTGTATTATAAGATTTTCGTTTCAAATTCTTCAAATTAATGATGTTTAATGGGAGATATGTTTTTAAGTAAACATCAAACAAATGAATAATGTTATCAATGTGAAAATAAACGTTGTTATAGTACAAAATCTCTTTCGTTCCTCATCTTACCAAAGTTTAAAAATTCATTTCAGGAACATACACCGGCTTAAAACCACTTTTCTTAACTTTGACTATTACGAATTATTCACTGGAGAAACCATCTGGAAAGAAGCATCAGTGATACCAATGTACGAATCAATGACATATCTTAAGGGTGTGGATCAAGGAATAATAAAAAAGTTATTATATTAAAAAAAATAAAAAATTTCATAAAATTCATTAAATTTTAATTTCTATTATAAATACATATTCAAATATAAAATTAAATTTAATAAATATGATTTTTAAAAAGGAAAAATTATCTCTTTTCGTTTATACAAAATTTAATAGAAAAATTTCATCTCGACCAATCAAAAATGAATTTGTGATTTCGTTTTTTATGGTTTTTATTATATCAAGAAGTATGAGTTATATATTATTGAATACAAATTTGAATAATTTTTATTTTATTATTATTATTGTTTTTCTATAAAGAGAGTTAAAAATTACTTTATAGTATATTATTGCACAATAAAGTGTTAATTTTAAAATTCTTATAAGATAATTGAAAGTTCTTCATTAATTGGATAGGCAAAGAAAACAATAAAATCGAAGTTGTTTCTTGAACAGAGAAATAAAATAAATTTTCCAAAACAAGTATAAGATAAAGAAAGCAAAAAAACTGCGAATAAAAAATAGATAAGATGAAAATTAGAAAATCAGTGCCATCTTTAGAGTATTGTAGATGAAACAAAACTTTAGATAGATATCCTTTAGATAAAGGAAGGAAATATGAATAGAAGAATATGAATTAACAATCTGCGCCATCTCTTGGTTACAGATATTTCTTCAAAGATAGGATAAAATAGAGTATAAATTGAGGATCTTTTTTAATGTTTTTGATATTCAACAGATGGTGCATATAGTCATTTTTTATCTTATTTCTATTCTTCTATTATTTCCTTTTCTTATTTAAATTTTTGTTTCATCTATGACAATTTAAAAATGATCCTCACAACAATAGATAATTTTAAGTATAATTAGCTTTAAATTGCTTAAATTTTGTAATCTATTTATTGTATTCGATGTATGGATATAATCTATGTGTGATATATGAACAATTAATTATGCAATTAATGTAAAAGATTCTATTATCCATCATATTATATTGTATGTTATTTAAATATTTATTATTATTATAATTATAATTATTATTATTATAAATATTTATTTAATTATTTAATTTTTTTTTATATTTCAGTCTTTTTTATATCGATATTAAATTTCTCTATTATGTTGCAGTTTTTTCTAATTTAATTACATTAAAAAAATTTTTTTGTCGAATTTTTTTTTCTATATCACATTAAAACGTGTGTGCATCTAATTCAATCTAGATTTTTTTTCCTAAATATTTTAATCATCTAGATTGGATTACAAATATAATTTTATTGATATTCGCTATGGAACAACCATTTAATTCTTAATTTTTTATTGTAAATGATTTTTTTTAAAATAATTTATATGTGAGATCAACAAATTGTGACTAATGTAAAAGATTTATTTAAAGATTTATTGCATTTTATTTCATATAATTATTTTTATATATATCTTTTTAATTATTTTTCAGTTTTTTTTAATTTAATATTTATTTTAAATTCTTTAATTATATTTCAGTATTTTTTAATTTATATATATTATATTGACTTTTTTCTTATATTATGCTCTTTATATTTTCATAATCAGCATATTTTTATAAGATTTCAAATATAATAAAATTTTGTAAAAATTTACAATTAAAATATATTATATTATACTTCAGTTTTCGCATGATGAAGTAAATCAAGAAATTATATCATTGCAATCAATCAGAAAACTGCTAAGGCCCAGCGTTAGACGAATCAATGTACATGAAATCAATCTATTGTCAAGAATCGTGGGAAGAGAATGTGTTACACCGATACAAATATATAATTGAATGTAGAATTTCATATTGTGATATAATTTATGAGAATAATAGATTATTAATGCTTTTATTTAATTAATATGTATGTGTTTAATCATTTATCAAATATTATTACATCAAAATTGAATTTTTTTTTATTTTTTTTATCATTATTCATTGCTCATGCATTTGACAGTTACCGATGGTTTGTATTATAAATGTTTGAAGTCAGATTTGAATTTATTATTGAAGTTATTGTTTTATTTTAATTTTATATTATTGTTTTATACTTTTCATTTTTATTTAATTAATATTTAACATGATTTTGAAAATGTAATAGATTATATACATGTATAGAAATATGATAAAATTTAATTTATTTTAGAAAAATTATTTTCAAAAAACGTATAATAATTACTATAAGTTTTTTTTTGTTTTTTTTTTTATTCATACAAAGATAAAAATAAATCAAATTCAAATCAATTTTATTTCATACGTATATTTATGTCACATATTTCTTTTCTCATATTATTTTTACGCTTAAGATTAAAAACGTTTCTTATAATTCAATCTTCCTAGAAAATTATTATTTGTTTTTTATCAACGTATTATTTGTTTTGATATTATGATCAAAGCAAAAAATATTTCTTATGATAGAACCTTTTTATTAAAATTGATAGTTCGCGTTCGTGTTATGTTTCGACTTGATATGTTTTGACTTTTTGCCAAACTTCGGGATTATTTTCTTTCTAATCCAATTCGATAATGGATATCGCGATGCAAAGTATTATTCTTCTATCAAATGGCGTGTAGATGTTTTATTTGAAGTGCATGACTAATCTATTACATAATTATTTCAGTAATTATCTTTTTATATATTATTGTTTAATTACATTTTAATTATCTTTTTCATATATTATTTAATTAGTATATTTATTCAATAATATTATTGAATATTATTATAATTGATAATTTTTCGAGAAATAATTTATTCAATTTTTTTTATTTTATAATCTATTTCATTGTTTATTGATGAAATATATATTGGCTTTCAAAATAAGATTTGAGCTTTGTTATTGTCTTGTTTTAATTGTTATAAATGATTTTCAATATTATTATAATTTATATATTTATTTTAAAAATTTGATTATCTTTTTACAGATTCATAATTAACTATTAGAATAATTTACAAGAAAAAAAGAATTTTAATATGAATACTATAAGAATTGTTCCACATAATGACCAATCGGAAAAAGTGGTAAGATTTGATTTTTCATATGTTTTCATATGTTTTAAATTAAATATGTTTTTATTTTCCTTTTATGGATCGTAATGACATGTATTTGTTAAATAATTACATCAATATATGAATTATTAAAAATACTACAAATAAATATTACAAATAAATTAAATTTATTCTTGATCATTTAACTTAATTTATTATAGAAAAATGAAAATATTTTGCTTTTTTTTTAATCCACCAATTCTTATTAATGTAAATTTTTTTTTTAGAAAATTATAACAGTGCGTATGTCGATAGAATGAATCTTTGTTTCCTAATAGTATTAAAAATTTATACTAATTTATGTAACTCAGGAATTTAATTTCTTCCGTATTCATTGTCAAGATCTCACTTACATATGCTATTTGAAAAAAAATGATAAGCATGATAAATTTAGTTGATAAATTTATCAAAATTTTTTCAGTGATTGATGATATTTTAATATATAATGCACGATGTATTGTTCACAATATGTATGTATAATTAGGCGTGTGGAATTGCATCGTTTCGATTATAAATTATCAAAATCGCTTATCTCAATAATTTCATTTCTTTAAAAGATAAAATATTTTTTTTTTTTGATCATGAATGTTGATAATTGAAATTAAGATACA
Organism: Apis laboriosa; assembly: GCF_014066325.1. Taxonomy (NCBI): domain Eukaryota; kingdom Metazoa; phylum Arthropoda; class Insecta; order Hymenoptera; family Apidae; genus Apis; species Apis laboriosa. Next base: position 634,564 of record NW_025221020.1, read on the forward strand.
AATTTTTATTTTTCGCGATTCATGCAATAGTCACCAATCATCTTCAGTCGAAATCAGGAAAATGTAAGGTTAGAATGTGCGGCTAGTGTGTAAAGCTCGAGCGTCAAAGAACACTTTTTCTAATATAGACTTTTTTTGACTTGTGTATTGTGTGAGAATCACAAAATAATTATGTAGTGTGTTTATTTCATTATTTTTTAAATATAGGGCTAAAGAATAGATAATACTTCTATATAAGTATGTCAATTATAAATAGGTAAAACTAGTCAGATCACTTTGTTACAATCTCTGATTCAGTAGGCATGTTTTTGCGTGACAACCTTCGGCTATTTCAGGAGATAAAATTTGAAAAATGGAAGAGAAATTTGAGACGAATAGAAAATGCTCTGATATTACCTATCGATTTTTCGAATTTTGAGAAATTATTATTTAATATACAATATATAATTATATCATTGTATAATATCAGTGATATAATTATATATTTAATATAATATAAGAAATAATAGAGAAATAATGAGATAATTGAAGCGCGATTATTTTTCCTTAACTAGAAAATTTATTAAAAGATGATGAGTAAAAGATGATCTCGTTTCAATTTTTAAAATTACAAACTAAAAGTATAGATTTTTATTTTTTCTTTTGAATGATTTAATTTTGTGTACTTGTATTACTTAGATTATAACATGGTAGATGGCGTAAAAAGCATTCTAATCTTGAAGTCGGTATTTCAGAACATGTGACAAATCCCATGAGATGTCGCTTCTATTTCTCTGTTATACAAGTCTGATTTATTCGAGGTTGATATTTCAGAATAAACGTGATAAAAAATCTACAAGATGTCACTTTCATTCTGTCAGTTTTACTCATATTTATTATTTCGTTTTGTCTTTTTCGTCCCCTAATTTTTTTTATTAATGCAATATCGTTTTGAAAATTTGATCTCCTAATAATTTGATATCGAATTATTTTTCGGCGAAATAGTATACGTACACTGAGTACACGTAGGATCAAAGGCGTGCAAGTTATTCGAGTAGTGCGAAGAAACTCGGTAATTTTACGAGTTTTCCAGTGAAGCGAATTAAGATTTGCATAACATCGGTGCACGGCTCGGACTTAAGTGTCGGCAAATGTAAATGTAGCCTCGTAGCTTAGAACTTTTGCTTCCTCTCTTTCTATCTCGTTCCATCTCTTTTCCTCTCTGTCAAAAAGACGAAGAAATAAGAGGCGAAAGTAGGAAGTATCGAATCTCTAAATTTTCGAGCCAAAGTTAAGCATGATTCTTTGTCCCGGTGAAACAAGAAATCTTTTCACTCGATCCCATTATTTTTTAAAAGTTGTTCAGAAAATTATTCGTCGTTTCATGAAATTCGATCTTTTCCTCGACTCGATACGATCGTGGCTTTATAGTTTGCAGACCAGTTTGCGGATTCATTCACCATTTCATTCGAAACGGAGAGTAATCCGGGAATGGAGAGAATCGTTGTGTTGGCGCTCGCGTTGCCAACGATATCGATATCTTTCGCCAATGTAGTGTAAACTGGTCGCATTACAACGTGTTCATGCGCGCCTCAGGTGCACCTGATTACGTTAATAATGAACGCAATTGGTGCTCACCTGCGTGACTCGTCGAACGTGCGTTTAATCCGTTTAAATGCGCAAACCTCGTTGTGTATATAGTTTTAAAAATTATCGATGCCGATTCCACCAAGTAAATGCGATAATATTATACCACGAATGAAATTATTGTGAGTAAAATAGAAATTTTCTTGTGGTAATATATGAAGAATTTTTCTAGAACGAAAAATAAATAAGCGTGTTGAACATGGTCGATAATTATCAAGAGCTTAGCCGGCGTTTCCCTTAACGGGGATCACGGGCGATCGGATCACGCAATGCGGTAACGTTCTTTCGAAGCAAGCACGTAGGAAACTCGATGTCCACGGGAGGGAAAAAAAAAGCGAAAGAAATAAAATAGCGGAAGCAGAGGGCTGGAATCGAGAGGGTAAGGGTCGAGCCGTATTTACGGTATATTTTCGCATCGCCTACGGGTTGGTCAAACGTCAATTGAACTCTGGTTCAATGTATTCCCGGCACGCTGCAGAATCAGTGGGAGGTGTATTTTCCGCGAGAAATCTCGTGTCCGGATAAAGTTGGTTATAGCGTGAACCCACGAATACAATGGATCGTGGCTTTCCTTTCGTTTCTCGCTATTCTCCGCTACTCTCTCTCTCTCTCTCTCTCTCTCTCTCTCTCTCTCTCTCTCTCTCTCTCTCTCTTTCTATACCAAGTTTTTCGAAATTTTTCCATTGTATCGATTAAATTTGAAGGAACGGCGCGTGTAGAACGTTTGCTTTGAAGAAAATAGATTCGAATCTCTCGCGCGATTACGCGAGGAGATCGAATCGAACGGAATACCAACGAGAGCAACGTTTAGCTTTGCCGGCGATAGATTCAAATTTTATTGAATTATACAGTGTACCGGAGAAAATCGTTTAAAGTACAAGCAAATGCTTTCACGATCGAATTCGTTGCGTGGTTTCTGCCGGGGCTTCTCGTTCCGCGTAATAAATATTTATAAAGGGGAACAGATCTTAAGGAGAAGGAGGATCGTGGTTTTCTTTCTTTTTTTTTTTCCCTCTCTTCCTTTCTCGATGAATGGTGCTAATTTTGCCTTTCAAGGTTGATCGTGTGTGCTTCATTTTCGATCTTTCCTCGAAACGTTTTTTTTTTTCTTCTTCATCCCGGATTAGTCGAGTTTTTTAAAATTTTATTTCATTTTTTTCGACGAGCAAGCAAGTAAAAATCCGTGATGGAAAAATTAAATTTTCTAAAATCTGAGTTCCGATAGCGAAATGGAAATATCTCAACATGGTGGAAGGTATTGCTGATACAAATTAAGGATTCTTGAGCGAAGCGTAACCTCCCTCCCCCCTCCCTTTAATGATGAGCTTCCCGGTTGACGCGAAGGTTGAGTAGAGGTCTCGTTAGACGGGATCGTAATTAGTTATCGCGTGGATCGATAGAGGCGGAAAGACAGAAGAGGAACGAAATCTAATCGTCGCGATCTCGAATTGACGTGTTTTTTTNTCTCTCTCTCTCTCTCTCTCTCTCTCTCTCTCTCTCTCTCTCTCTCTCTCTCTCTCGATAGAGAATAAATTATGGGTTTTGGAACATTTTCATTAAACGAAACGGGGAACTCGTCGAGGAGCATGCAAATATTTTTATTCCGATCCTCGTTGATGCAACCCCGGGTGCGGGTTTTGGAAAGAGTGTATTTTATTCAGGCGGCGCACACTGTACATTCGATACGTGCCGTGATAAAATTTTACTTCCGTCAATTGTGCGTATACGCGTTCCACGGATCTCTTTGGAAATACGCTGGAAATTCGTGCAACAACACGCAAACACACGCAAACGCGCCATTGTATTCCCTCCCCCTCCCCCCGTTCCCCGAGCTCTCACGCGAACGCGTCACAGCAACGTTCCGCACTTCTCGCGCTATTCGAAATATTTCGAAACCGGCGAAAAAGAAAATTTACGCGATCTTTCGATCTACTTCTATGATCGATAAATTTCCATCCCTTTTTATCCCTCGTTGTTGTTCCACGGAAATATTCGTTTCCATGGAAACGATATATATATATACATATCCTCCACCCGTAAGAACACTTACTGGATCGTAAATGAACTCGAGAGAGCATCACGAGTTCGGCATCGTGAAATTTATCCTTAGTTATTAATCGGTTGTCGGCGAAAGAAATTGAACGGGAGCGCGAGATTTACAAGCTTTTCCCCCTCTTTTCGTTTTTTCCATCGTTCGCTCTCAACTTATAACTGCGAATGTCGTTCAGAGCTTAGAGAACGTAACGCTTGCGATTCGTCGAAATGGAATCGGAGGAGTAAGTAAGGCAGGATTTAAAAAGACGCCTGTTACCGGGTGGGAAGACAATGGCGAAACGAAAACGTTTAATACCGACGCGTCCGTATGCCTTCGGTGCGCGATATGATTTATCGTCCCTCTCCCCACTCCCCAAGATGCGCAAGAATATAATGCCGGTGATTTATCGTTCCATTATTCGTTCTCTCTCTCTCTCTCTCTCGGCTTTACGACAAAGTGGCGAACGTTTTAGTTCCGTGTCACTCGTAAATCCCTAAAGAGGGCCCGATTTTCTGCCCAACGTATCTCTTCGCTATTTCGCTCACTGAAAACCAGACCGCGAATAATCGTCAAATATTTTGTTTCGCCTAGCGACGCGTCGCGGAACGATCCAACTTAATTGATCAAACAGAACTCTTCCTTACCTATCTTTCTTCTCTTTCTTTCTTTCTCCGTTGAGTCACAAATATCGTTGAAACGTGGAAACGTCTGCGCATTGGCCATAATTGCTAATTTCTCTCGAATCTTATTTGTTTTTACCCTTGCCTTTCTTCTTCTTAATACGCTGCCTTGGTACAATTATGGGCGGCGGTGGTCCGGGTTCAGGCAACGGATTGTAATTTCGCGCTGCCTTGAATTCAATTTCGATAGTGTTGTCTAATCTGTCGTTGGGCATAATGTGACTTATAGACTTCAACGAGAGCATCTCTTCCTCGGGCTTTTTCGGTGGGGCATACTCGTTCGGTATCACGTGAACTTTGGTGCAACCAGTTTTGCATTTTTCACCTGTGCGTAGGTATGTACGCAATTTATTTTTCTTTATTTAAAAAGAGGGGAAAAGGGATATTACGCATTTTACCTTCGGCATCGGCGCAATTAAAGTCAAAACTCAATTTTTCTTCCTCATCCTCGTCTTCCTTCTCGAATTTTCTTTTGCATTTCGGCACCTTGACGGATATGAAATTATTATTTATTTCTTGCGTGATTTCATCGTACGGTGGCTCCGCATTGGGAAGGGGACACGACGAATGAAGGCATCGCGGACAAACGCATTCATTTATCGCTTTATCAGTTAACATTATATTCCCAATTTATCGATAATTCTGAAATCCGCGTCCGGTTTCCAAATTTTTTTTTTATAATTTCCAGGTTTGTCGGTCGGTTGCCATCTTGGAGAAAACAACGGAAGAAAAATCTTTTATCGAATCGAATCGAATGGAATCGATCGTACTGAACATTTCGCCCGAATGAACGGGATTGAAAATCGAGATTGAAAATTTTTATATAATCTAATCTCGAAGTAAGAGAAAAGGTAACGAATAATAATTTTTATTTTCGATTTAAAATTTTCATTGGAAATTAAATTTTGAACTCTCATATTTCGTCGATATGAATCGTAACGCAATAACCGAAAAATCTCTCCTCGCTTCTCGTCAAAAACTTATCTCGATTCTAATCGAGATATCGCGGATAATCACGGATGATAAGTTTTTCATTCGCATAATCCGGAGAAACATTACTTCAACTTTTAAAAATGGTTTCATTCTTTTCCACGCTGTATAATTTTCTTGTGCTCAGACGTTTTACCGCCTCCCCCCTCCCCCCCATTAATTAAATTACTTTTACTGAAATATCTCTGACGCTTCTCTATATTAAAAGACGTGTTTAATTAAAATTTACATTCCGGACTTGTAGTTGGTGAACGGGACGGCAGCAGGCACGTCCTCTAAAAGAGCCCGTTGCGACGCGGGTAATTTTTTAAGGACGCTGTCCGAGAAACTCGAAGAGTAAACGATATCCGTAATAAGCGAAATCCATTTTTCGTTATTCTCCCCTCCCCTTTTTTTTTTTTTTTTTTAATACGCGATCAAAGTTCGGGGTACAATCGAGTTATCGGTTTTTAAATGAAATTCTTTTAAGCAAGGGGGAGGGGTCTCGCCACTCTCCTCGGAAACTTTTTAAGCTAACGCAATTTCTCGTGTAATTGGGGGATTAATTTGATGAATTAAACGGTCTGCTTGGAGTTCGTTTAAGTCGTTACACCGTGCGCGCGTGTATAATCGCTTCAACTCGACTATCCACCTCTCTCTCTCTCTCTCTCTCTCTCTCTTTTTCTATTTTCTTTTCTTTCTCCTCTCTTTCTTTCTCTCTCTCTCTCTCTCCTTCTTCTCCTTCTAAGCGACGCACGTTTATACGAGAGATGCTCCGCTCGGTTCTCTCGCGTCTTTTCTTTCAACTCATTAACATAAGAACGTCTACTCTTGGAAAATTGCGTGCAGCTCCCTTTAGAAACATGTTTCACGATTCCGGTTCACGCCGGGTTCTCGCTTTATCCTTTTAAACGACGCCCCCACACTCCATCCCACGGTACGTAGCTACGATACGGCCAAGAAATTTTCGCCGGCACGCGAATCCTACTTACGAGAAACAACAACACCGGTCCCCTTAATACTTTTCATTTCCTACCGGCGAAAAATAAAAAACCGAAAGAGAGAGAGAGAGAGAGAGAGAGAGAAATAGGTGTGTGTGTGTGTGTGTGTGAATAAGCGAGTGAGAGAGCGAGCGAGCGAGAG
>NW_025221020.1:641710-734210 GCF_014066325.1 Apis laboriosa
ATATATATATATATATATATAAAAGAAAAGAAAGGGAGAATTATTTTGTCGATACTGGAATTACCGGAATTCGGGATTTTCGGGAGCGAAAAGAATCATCTTAATTGAAAGCAGGTATATTAGTATTAATTTTAGCTTTGCGCTCGACGGCCTCTTTAGGGGATATGCAATTTTTTTTTTTTCCTCGTCGGCTCGAAACTTTGCTCGTTTTAATTTCTCGCGGATTATTCATTTCGTGCACTTGAGCTTGTCAAAACATAAGCGAGCTTTATTTAACAGGGTTGCGGTTCTCCGGGGTATAATGTCATTGTACATCGACGTAGCTATCCATTCTAGCGGCTAACGAGCTAGCCGTAATATCATTGGGCCGAGTTGGCAAGCACTAAACAATTTTAATGAGATATCCGAAAGAGAACAAAGTTGCCGCTCTAATTTCGTCGGCCTTGCTAATTTTACTTCAACCTTTTTTACAAGTTGCCCAATTAACGTTATTTCATCCGCGTGAAAATAATTCGTTCCGTTGTTGCGAGCGAGGAAATCGGGGAAATTCGAGCGAGTCGCCGATCCCTCGTTTTCTTGTTGTCGGGATCGATCGTCGAAACCGCACGAATCTTCGTTAATCAAAATAAAAAATCTCGATGATAATAATAATAATAATAATTTGATCGAAAGATTTTCGAATAAACGTCTATTTCTATCCTAAAACGCGCCAAATGATGATCGGAGACTCATGGCATTGTAGATAGTTCCCTAGTTCCCTGAAATCATCGAATGATGCATCGTGGGATTAATTGGTAATCAGAATATCGATGCCGCATAATATTGACTACCATATCTAGCTCGGTGATAGATATATCGCCCACGGTAGATATATCTTCCTATTACGTTGCTCATCGAATAATCCGTTTTCCGAAAATTTTCTTCGAAACGTTGCTGCGTGTTATTCCATTCAAATTATCTTCCCGTTGTTCCGTCCGTTTTTTTTTTCTTTCTTTCCAACATTTTATAAAACATCGTAATTGATTAAAATATCATTTGAAAAAAATGAAAATTCGAATTCCAATTACTGTAAACTAATAATTGATGATAAAATTTTTGTTTCAGATATTTTTGCGAAATTAGCCGTTTATACCGGAGAAGGATGGATAAAGAATAAACTCTGTCGACGATCGTTACTTGAACGAGAAAGCTCGTATGCGTGGATTAACTTCAATAAAATCTCAATTTGAACTGTCGTTATGTGTGCGCACAGGTGGTATTTAGACAATTTACCTTTGGCAAACTTCAATTTTGTTGTACGCTGTAATAATCAGAGATAAATAAATTATCGTTGAACAAATAATAAATGATCATAACCATTTGTATGCAGCGGCTAAACGGGAGAAGGGGAGAAGGGTATATGATAATCTGTTATAAATCTCGATATAGTTTAATGCCTCGGATTGTTTACAATCGATAATAATCCGACGTAACCGTACTGAAAATTCAACGTTCGTTACAATCGCATTATCGATTCTATCGTGCTCTAATTGCGGCGATCTTCGTTTCGTCGATTGCTCGAATCGATGCACGCAAGATTAACGTTTAACGTTTAATAAGAATACATCGAGTTTTTAAATATATCTATCTTTAAAAAATTATTTGATTTATCACTCGTAACGATCGAACGAATCTATACTCTATATTCGTTAACCTAACCTAACTCGATAATCTCGTAACATTTTTCGCACTTTGTTCTCGTCTCGTAGTTTCCACACATTTTTCGTTAACCTGTACGACCTAACCAACATCCTCGTTTAATTTCTCTCTCTCTCTAATCTAATCCCTGACGTTTGAAAAATACACTCGTTCCATAGGCATATTACCGACGTTTGTTCCCGTCGTTCCGTTTATAGGCGGAATGTACAAGGCGAGCTTCACCGTGAACGTAGCCGCGTTTGAAATATATTCGTCGATCAATCGAGTCGATTTAATTAAGTCGACCTAATACATTAGCGCCACCTTTGCGGTATCTCTTCGAACAGAAATTTCGCGAGAATATCGATCATTTTGCCGCGTTCGAACGCGGTCGAATATTTTTTTCTTTTTTTTTTTTATAGCATTTTCCTACCCCGCGTATTTTCATCTCGATATTTTAATATCAAGTATATACGTACGTTCGGAGAAATTTGTTTCGCGCCATTTATATTCCATTCGTTGCGAATGTTTCGAGTTAAGTAAAAATCGAAATAGTTTCTCACGTAAATTACGAGCGACATATCAGGTTCTCGAATAAATTCAAGTTTTCCATTATATACAAATTTACAATAGACGCTAGTTACAACGTATCCACGGTTATTTTAATTTCCGGTTGGTCACCGTCTCGGAAAAGCGGAGTCGGCGATAGGGCATTATCGTTGAACCGTGCCTCCAGCTATGCTACGTTACGAAACTTCTCTTCGCAAATGCACAGATTTACAAATGAATCGAACGATTTCCCGATACCAGGCTGAATTCGACGAATAGAAAATTTATAGAATCTTCGACTTTTTGATATATCGTTATCGTTCCTTCTCCTAGAGCTTACTCGTTAGATTCCTTGTTGTAAAAAACATGACACGCTATTTCAAAAATTCGTCTTTATTTATTCGATTCGAATAGAGAATGAGAATTAAAAGTTTTAATTATTTCATAACCTAAATCTAGAAATTGGCGCGGAGATCCTTATTCCCGTAAAGTTAAAAAATCCTCGACGTCGAAAACAACTTACTCTCGAATATATGGTTGTTTTCCCTTTCGTTTCTCCTCGCTACGGATATATATATACAAGAATATATAATAAATTACTCTCTCCCCGGTCGACTCTAAATATATTTACTCGATTCGATGGGAGGGAAAAATTGCAAACAACCGGCGTAGACAAGGTAAGAAGTGGTGTAAAAGAGGCGAAGAAGAAGAGGAGGAGGAGGAAGGTCGGTAGGGAGGTCAGCGCGTGACAAATGAGGCTGTTTGTCTGAGCCTCGTACACACGGATAACGAGCCCCCTCAGAGGTCTTCGCTAGCTCCTCTTTGCCCCGTCGACTCTCGAGAGCGGCATCTCTCGGTATTTCATCGCGCCATTTCTCCCCCCTCCTCGTCTCGCCGCGCCTCGGCTACCCGACAAAATTGCGTACTTTAAACACACCTGGCTGCCATCCTCGAGGATGTCGTTCCGTCTAATTGACGCGGTAATTAGCGACGAAACGGACGGTCTAACGGATTCGCGAAAACTAGGAACAGGAAGGAGAGGAGGGAGGGGAGAGGCGGCGAAAGGCCGAAGAAGAACCGAATTCGCGATTTGGCGACGGCAAAGGGAGATGGTAAGAAGAAATTTCGCTGATTTTGCAGGGTTTAGAGGAGGACGTGGTGGAACGCTATATTTCCGGAATTCGTGAAATGTACGTGGAAGGGTACGAACGTGTCCGGCATCGAAGAAGCCTCGTTAATTAGCCACTGTTTCGGATCCATCCGTAATTACCTATTGCGCCTGCCCGTCTGGCCTGGGAACAAAAACTCGGCGGCTGCTCGAGCATCGTATTCGCGATCTTTAATTAGCCTGTTCGATAAATCGAAGGTCGAATCGCAGCTTCTCCCTTTCTTCGTGGATGTAAATTGAAAACGAAACGTTTCCTCGTTTAATCTCCTTTTTCTTCCGACTCATATTTACTCATTCTATCGAAATATTCGAAAATATTTTGTATCTGTCGTTCTGAAACTAAAATCCGCAACGTAAGGAAAGAGGCTTAACGAATCGAATGCGAATTATTACCTTTTTAGTTTGGTTTGTTGATCGACTTCGAGAGGATGCTCACGTGGGAGATATAATTCAGCAAATGGAGATTGGTGAATTATCTCATTACATGTAATATACATTTTAGGTGTACGAATAAATTCTTTCTCCTTTTTTTCCAAATTTTGCCACGATTTTTCGTATATTCCGTACAGATACAGCGTTCTCTGCCAGTGGCGCGCAAACCGTTTCGATAGACAATTTCCTAACCTTCTCGTGCGCCGTATCGTTCGAAATCGTGCACTGGAAACTGGTCATCGCGACTTTTCTTAACGCGTTGACTGTCACGCGTGTTTCCAACGAAATCTCCTTCAGGATATGCACGTCACTGTACCAAGCGTACTTCACTAGATTCTTCCACCGATATTCTACTAATGCAAGTCTCTGGTGTTCGCAAGAATAATCTTCTACATTATTTGTTTTCATCGTTACATTCCAGAGGTCCTCACTTGTCAGTTTGCCACTGTATACGAACACGCCACTCTTCGAATCTTTGCCGAGTTAAAATTTCTGTCTTAATTCGTTCCAATGTCGAAAAGAAAAATAGAAAAGTTACGTCTTAGTGAATCATATAGCAGACATATATGACATATAGCGGACAACTTTTTGTTCTAACCAACTTCAGCTTTGTATAGAATGCTTTAAAGTTTTACGTTCTTTTAATAAATCATTTTTGTATTATTTTCATAATAATTCGATAGTTTTATTACACCTGTGGAATATCTTTCCAAATACTTACGAAGATTCTTCGTAATAGTTAAATAAGCGTCACGAATGCGCGATAGTTAACGTATTAAAAGCGAAAGAACACTGTTTCAGATGGCGCCACGAACTAATTCAGTCGCAAGTTACGATCATGGAAAAAAAGGGAAGGGAAGGAACTTGTTTACGCGCATCTAATGGAACATAGTGGACGCAATTATCTTTTCGACTTCACTGATCGCACGATCGATATCGATCGCGTTATAAATTATCATTGCGCGATATAAAATAGATTATGCGCATATTGTCGTCATAACGAGGAGAGTCGGTGGTCTGTTTGAATTGCAAATAGAAACGACGCCCGTAACGCGAATGAAATTAGCGTTAAATCCATTGACACTGATAAAGCGCGAATGGACTCGGTCCGGAGGAGTTGGGTCAACGGTGACCTAACCGCGTTTTCTCCCTCCTTCCACCTCGAGCGCATCGATTTTAATTAATCCTAGCTGTAATAGTCGTCGTTGGACCGTCGTCCGGGAAATCGTAGAAGGAAAAAAAAAAGAACAAGGATTCTATTTCCACTCGACTCGATAATATCGCGGCAATCGCTTCCAACCTGTGCTCGTTTCCGTCCGTGAAATATATATAAACGAAAGGGAGGAGAAGGGAAATCGATGGGAAAGAGAGAGAGAGGGGAAAAAAAGCAAAAAAAAAAAGAACGAGAGAAAGATGATCAAGCGATGATCGATATCAGCCAAGGATAAAAATGGCTCGGCTCGTAACATATGGCGCGATATCATAAGGGAAAAAAAGGTGGAAAGAAAATTTCAGATTCTATCGCGTTCTTTTTCTTTCTTTCTTTTTTTCTTTCCTTTTTTTTTTTTTTAACCTTCCCCTAGCTTAGAAAGATAAGGAGACGAACCGTGATAACGATATCCGGGACTTACGCTACTCTCGAAAATAACTGTGTATCACCGTTGCTTGCTCGACCTCGTAAACCTAGAATTTCCCGTATCTTCTTCCGTTCAATTTTTCCCTTCTCTTCGTTTAATTTCCACCAACATCCGAGCGATCGTGATTTAGTTAAAAAAGCGAAAAAAGAAAAAAGAAAAAGAAAAAGTATATATATATATGTAGTTTCTCTGTCTGACGAAGAATATTTTTTACTCGTGGGATTTTGATTAGATTCTTGATTGCACGTTTCGCGCGAGCGTAGGTAACCGGGATATGCAAATTGGATCGTAATAATATTTCAACTATGGAGGCGCGCATACAGATGGATATCGGTACGAAGAAAAGTTATTGTTACACAGAAAATGGAGAAACGCGTAAATGCCGATTTTCAGCGGTTGCAGTTTAAACAGCAACGAAACGACGACTCGGCGATGATCAGCTCCCCATCTTTTCCAATTTCTCTCTCGACTTCTCTCCAGAATTTTCTCCTGGAAGAGAATTTGCATGGCCGATCAAAGCACGTTTCTCATCGTAATTCAAAAACGCCGAGTGTTGCGAAAAAGTGAGGAGGTGGGCAAAAGACGGAATTCGTAAATATACAGAATGTTTATAAAAATGTGGGACACCTTTGGATTCTACACATCAAAAGAATAAAAAAAGTTCATGTACACGTACAGCCGATAAGGCTTTATTTAACCAGTTATATATTTTAAGTTTGCATTAAATATAACGAGAACGCTACGATCGGCGCAAACTTCGTTTCACTCATCGCTGCGTCAGCCGTTCCCACGTACAGATTCCAAATTTATTCCACGTTTTTCCCGATTTTATTCCCTCGCCTGTTCTCCACGTATTAATTTGCTGAGATTAATACCGTCCAACGAATCTCGATAATGATAAAAGAAACGCTAGATATACAATATTAGGTGGTTCGGGAAGTAATTTCGTCTTTTCACACGAGCGTCGCTACGTGTCGAACGTTTATCCACAGCCAACTTCGTTCTAAACTGTGTTGTTATCGTGCGTTTCGAGAGTTGGCATTTCGCAATTTATTTATAAGAAAAATTCATTTGATTGTGCGGTTGTGCGGTTGTGTTTCTCGTGCGCGATAACGAAGATGCGAAATCAAAAGGAATATTTTTGATGTGTTTTATTTTTTTATTATCAAGAGGTTAGAAATGCCGTTCAAGCAAGAAAAAAGTTACGCGAAGTGTATTAATGATACGCCAGTGTCAAAACGCCAGTGGTTTTCGAAATTTCGTTTCAACATAAGTTTCAACATTCAAGATAAAATAAAGGCACCGATCGAAGCAAACCGACAAACAATGATTCGAGAAATATTCGTGATCGCATGAAACGACTTAGTGTTTCATTGTCGTGAAGAAAACGAAATTTACTTTTCGTATAGTAAATCCAAAATCCAATCGATCCTAACGTCATATATAGGATGTTTATAAAAATATAGGCGAGATTCTAGACATTAAAAGGATAAAAGAAGCTTATGTACGCTTATGTTCGATAAAGCTTTATTAACGAGTTATATATTTTAAGTTTATATTAGGTAGATTCCATTTGGGCGCGCGTACTGTATCGCAATATCGGAACTTCTCGATGAAAATAAATATACCGATATTTTTTTATATACAATTGATTATTTCAAATGAATTTCAATATAAGGTATAAAATATATTTCATATAAAATGTCTATAAATATCGTGTAATGTAACTGTGCAATATTTTTATATCATTTAAAAAAAATTTTAATTACATTACCCATTAATTAAATTTTATCGAACATACGCGTATATGAACTTTTTTAATCCTTTTGATGTTTGGGATCCATCCTCCAAAGGTGTGCCACATTTTCATAAACACCCTGTATAAGAGCCGCGCGAGAGAAATGGATGAAGCCGAAGACAGTGCGCTCGGTGGAAGGACGACAACGTATTACGGGCGCCGATCGAAACCGATAAATCACCGGATGGTGGTCGGTCCCCGATGACGTTCACCATCGATCATTCGCGATTCGCGAGAAGGGATCGTTGACCCATCACAGGCAAGGGGCGTAGCTAAACCGATCGATATTCGACCATTAAGTATAGAGACCACTTAATTAAGATCAATAAGGCTTTTGATATGACGTTAACGCTCCACACGACGTTTCGCTTTGACACAGTATCCCGCGGACACGAGCCACATCCGTCGCGCCTCCTATCGATCGCCATTTCCTCCGATCTCTCCTTTTCTCTCGATTATCTCCCCCCAATTATCACGAATCGTCGCTTCGTCGAAAATAATAAAGTTCGAAATTCACTCACGTCCCGAATTCGTAAAGCTTTTAACGTTACACACGCAACTTACTTTTATACGACTCTCGTCTGCCTTGAAACACGCTTCACACGCGGTTTACGTAGTTACGTGTGCAACTTATGGGGACGAGAGAGAGAGAGAAAGAGAGAAAGAAAGAAGCCGTTATTTTTCGAGATAAAACGCGCGCGCTAGGGGGAGCTAGTTTATCTTGATATTCGTGGCATTTCCTCGATACGTGAAATAATAACGTCTATTCTTGTGGCGATGGAAAACGGGGGGGATTCGTTCGTTTCGCACGATAAATTTCAAGCAAACAAAGTTATGCTCGCGCCATAAGTATTTCGACAAATGTGACGGAAGGGCTGTTTAAATTTTCACACAAGGGTGATTCAACCGTTTCGAGGGAGACTTCTCGAGGTTTGCCAAGATACTTTCACGGGGAGGAGAAGGGTTATTCGTCGCGATTTAACCCGCCTATGTCTCTCTGATTCGAGTTCAAGTTTATTCGAGATAATTGGGACGAGAGATAGAGATCGTTCCTTCCACGAGGGAGATTAAATTCGTACATTTTCGCGTACATATCGATTCTCTCAATTCTCGCGGATTCGACGAAGTGAACGACGAGTGAATTCGAAGCCGGATCCTTTGGAATGCCTTTTGTTCAGCCAACGAGATCCCTCGTACTTGTGTACGAAAATGGTGATATTCGAAATTTTCACATCGTTGCAAGTCTACTCGCTTATCGGTAAGTGATATTATTTCCAAAGTGTAAATTCGAAGAGAATTGCGATTTTATCGATCGATCGAGAGTGGTGGGGAAAGAAGAGGTTACCGGCAACTTTGATCTTTATTTATTGGCGGTGGGATCGAGGTTAGCCGCAAGCTCGTTACAACGGCGCATTACCCGAATTGCGGGCATCTCATAGGGCCATTCATTGGCAACCCTTTTCGCCACCCCTTTCCTTGCCCTCGTCGACACAATAATATCCGTTTCAACACTTATATTTCCACCCGGTTTCGATCCTCGTTTCGAATATTTCCCGATCCGATTTTTTATCTTCCGTTCGCAAATCGTTCATGGATCGATCGTTGCTCGATCGTTTCGATTCGAGGTCTCCAAGCTTCGCCGGCCAACAACCTTCTTCGACATCTCTTCGAGAAACAAAAGAAGGAAAAGTTTTATTTGCGACGTTGGGGAACTCGCGCTTTTCGCCGATTTAAACGTCCAAACTATGCAAACTTACGGCCGTGACCTGTATGAATCCATCGGTGAAACTAAAGTCGCGGGAATAAATCACCGGTTTAGTCCCACGGGGACTACGAGAGGAGACAGATTTATCTTGGTCGAGGAACATTGGAAGTATTCGCGGTTATTTCTTTCGCTTCTGAAAAAAAAAAAAAGAATTTTCATCGACGATGAACGAACAGACGCAACGGTATTCTCCTCGCGATTCTTCGATAAAGGGAAGGCACGAGGATAACAATATTATGTACACGTAAAGAAATTTTATAATTGTTAAAAATATTACGTAATAACGTTATTTAAAATACGTTATTTAAAATATTACGTACGCGTAATGTAAAGAAATTTTATAATTATTAAAAATATTACGTAATATTATTTAAAATATTACATACGCGTAATGTAAAGAGAGATTTCAACGATTATCGAAGCAATTGCATTTTCCATCCACGTGGCCAACGAAAGTATTCGAACGTTTATATTTGCAATTTTTGATGAACGAGATACATGTCAAAAAAATTTAAGACAACGAGAGATGTATAAAGGGAAATGTCAAGATTATATAGGCAAAATTTGAAAATGATTCACCAATTTATGCAATAGTTATAATAAATTGTATATACGTACTATTAATAGGTTAGAAAGGCTTCATATATTATTTAATATTAATATTAAACCACTTTCAATGGTAATAATTTGTCTCGTCGTTATAGAGTGGGTAACGAAAGTATTCGAACGCTTGTATTTGCAATTTTTCATAAATGAGATATACATGTTAAAAAAATTTTTGTGTAAGACAATGAGGAGTGTATAGGAGGAAAATCTAAAAATTACGTCGGAAAAATTTGAAAATGATTCATCAATTTATGCAATAGTTATAATAAATTATATACACGTGTTATTAATAGGTTAGAAAAGTATTCGAACGTTTCATATATGCAATATTATTTAACATTAATATTTGGTAATAATTTGTTTCGATCGACTGGTTTCACTACTGCGAACCAGTGTAAAATTACGATCGATGGAATTCTATATTTCTATAATTTTTTCTTTAAGCATCTGCTTTGAAGATATTTGAAATTTTTCAAATTTTGAAATAATTTTGAGATTTCGCTCTTACTATACACTCCTCGTTGTCTTAAACAAGTCCCTTTCACGTGTATATTTCGTTCATGAAAAATTGCAAATACGAGCGTACGAACACTTTCATTGGCCATGTATATTCAGTGGAAAACGCAGTTGCTTCGCGATAATCGTTGCCCTGAAATCTCTCTTTACATTTGCCGGAATAACAGATCTACGAGGCGAAATCCTACGTGATCTTGGGATGACGCTGGCAAACCTCATGGATACACAAAGCAAATACATATGTACGGGGTTATATCTTGAGCAGCAAAGCCACGGTGCATAAGAGGAAGGAGAGAAAGAGAGAGAGAGAGAGAGAGAGAGAGAGAGAGAGAGAGAGAGAGAGAGAGAGAAACGGAAGGAAAAGAGGCGCGGCTATGTATACACGATTACCCGGCCACTAGTTGTAGAGAGAGAGAGAGCTAACAAGAGGGAAGGTATGGCAAGTTTGGTAAGCGTGCGAGGTTTCCTCCGGACGAGGACGATTCGCCTCGGTTCACCTCGGCTTGACCCACCACCACTACCGTCACCGCTACCATCACCACTACCCACGTGTGATTGAAGCTCATCCGGTGAATGAAGCGAATCCGCGAACGTCCAGCCAAAAGGAGGCGAATCCGCTCCTCCATCCTCTTAAACCGTCCACACACTCCATCCCCGTCCAAGATAAATCCCTCGACGTGCCGCTCCTCCTAACTAACTCGATTCCTCGAAATAGCGCGCTTCCCCTCCCTCCACTCTTGCTAAAATGCTCCCACGACGATACCCGAGAGAGTCCTTTCCTTCCTTCTTTCTTTCTTTCTTGAAAGATTCGTTTCTCTCGTTGTACAATCGCCACCGCGCCAATCTCCACTTTACGTACTTGCTTTATCTATACGTTGCGCCGCGAGGCTGTAATTAATTATTTCAATCTCGTTGAATTTTCCTCGGGGCCAACGAAGGAAACGAGATATTTCGATTGCTCCTTGTTCTATGCGCGAATGCGCTCTCTCGTAGCGGAAATATCGAAGGAAATACACCGTCCCGAAACGCCATCAGATAATTACAGTACCAGGATCGAACCGGTAGGTGGCGCTGCGTGTCGTCTTCTCGTTACGAACTCTTCCATTTCTCGAGTCGCAACGTTACGTTGGGATTACGTTCCGCTTTTCAATTCGCACGATCTCGGGAGGGAATAATCGATTCGTTCGGAACAGGCGACGATCGTCCAAAACGTAATACCGATGAAACGAACGAACGAGGGTCGATTGTCCGTTTAACGTCTGTTTGTTTTATTTTTATTTGGCCGGCCCGTGACACGCGAAAACGCTCGTAAAAATGTAAATTTTAACGGGCGATTAAGTTGGCGGGACCTCGATTAACGCGACGCCATCCTCGTGACCCGAATTTATCCCCTCGTAATTGCGATTTATTTTCAAGTTGGACGAGTTTTGCCTCCTCGACCGTTCGGACCCGGTTGTTCCACCATCGGTCCTACTTGCGCGGACTCTGCAATTTTAATCTCGCCGTTTACCCCAAGCCAACGGATCGTTCCACTCGAACGTGCAAAATTTCGCCTTTTTTCTCTTTCCGTATCCACGTTTCTCGAACGTTCTCAAACAATATTCCCCTCCGACTCCGTGCTTCGAATTCTACGCTTCTGCCTCCATCTACGATTCACGAGAAATTTCAAGATGTATCGGCGAGACGAGTGTCTCCTGTTTCTGTCTCGGGGAATCGTCGAATCAAATTTCGAAATAATAGATATAGATATAGATATACAGGCGGAGAAAACGCGAAACAAACAGAGCGGGAAAACGCGGCGAGCCGAGCGAGAGGAGCAACGACCGTTTAAACCGTGAAAGGTTCATCTTTGGCTACATCGTAAAAGTCAAGTTGCCGCGATATTTTACCACGGCATTCTCGTTTTTACAAACGGTCCCCGCCCACGTATTCTTCATTCGTGATATCGATACAGACCGCCTCGAGCATAACCGAGCTTCGTAACGGTCGTATCCAGATATATATATATATACTTTTAAACTTGCATTTATTTCGCGTTCAGCTTCGATTTCAACCGTTTGATAAATCGATCGGTCTTAACCGCTCGTAAAGAAACGGGGCAAGAAAAAAAATTTCTAATCACACGCGATTTTAAATTCGTAATTTCCTTACCGATTTTCGCTCTTAGATAATATTATTCGAGATATAAAGGAGAATCGTCGAGTTCCAACGCTGACCACGTATGCAAATGTAAGCCGAGTTAAGCCGAGTTTTAATTATACGGGGAAAGACGAAATATAAATACATAGCGATCCTTTCACGCTCTCACTTCGTCGTAATAATATTATTTTCCGACCGTTTGTCCATCGAATTATTCGTCGAATTTCACGCGATTTCGCGTGAAGCGGAAGGAACGGTTTCCTTTTCGGTAGGAATCGAGAGGATTTTACGACCCCCGGCGAGCGTTTGAATCCGGAAATAGAGCGTGGATAGCGAAGAGCGCGCCTTCAGAGACAATACACGTACCATGCGTGCGTGCTATAGTAGTCGATGAAACGTTGATTTTTTTTTTTCTTTCTTTTTCATCGAGTCTCGATTTAATCGAGTGCAACATCGAAATGTATTATTATATCGCATTCCCTTTGATTTTTTCCCCTCTCTCTTTAGAAATTAAAACGTCCGTGTTTCAAAAGTCGCGAAAATGTGAGCTAGCTACACGTCATATCGTAGGAATTCGTGAAGGGGAAAAAGTGAATCGAATACGTGACTCTCTACGCGCCCCTCGATTCTCTCGCTCGCTGTTTAAATCGTTAATCCCTACCTACTTTTATTCCCATTTTTCCTTCGTTATTTTTATCGGCGACCCCTCGATCGATCCCACGTCCAAGGATAAACCGTGTACTTCCATCCTCCTTCGCTTTCTGTTTTATTTTAAACCTTATCCGAGCTAGGAAAAATTATACTTCTCTCTCTCTCTCTCTCTCTCTCTCTCTCTCTCTCTCTCTCTCTCTCTCTCTCTCTCTCTCTCTCTCTGTCTCTCTCTCTCTCTCTGTCCAACGAAATATCAACGTAATCTTGAGATATCCCTCCCACTATACACGTCTCATTGTCTTAAACAAGTTTATATGTATATTATCGTTCATTAAAAATTGCAAATATAACGATGAGATAAATTATTACCATCAAAGATGGTCCAACGAAATATCAATATTAAGTAATATATAGAAGCGTTCGAGTACTTTTCTAATTTATAATAAATGTATTATAACTACCTATACTAAATTAATGAATCATTTTTAAATTTTGCCAATGTAACCTTGAGATTTCCCTCCTCTTATACATTGTCTTAAGAAACGACTTCCTTTCACATATGTATATCTCGTTCATCAAAAATTGCAAATATAATTCGTTCGAATACTTATGTTACCCACTGTACGTGTCTCCGCGTAAGGATGCTTTATTATCACGCGAAAATTTCGCGAACAAGAGGCCGCGTAATGGATAATAATGGGGAGAGAGGAATGTTTCGGCTCTCGGCAGTTTATTTATTCCTCTGTTCGACCGATTGGGACGTATCGAGGAAAACATACAACTCGAATATACAAATATCTCGTTTCGCTCGTTAACAACGGCGAACAGGTGAAACCGGTCGATACGTTTACGCGTATCTTTCCGATCCTTTTTTTCCACCTTCGTTCGTTCGGTCCACGATTCGTTCCAGTTTTCTTTCCTTCCCCCCCCCCTTTTTTTTTTCTTCGCTGGAGAACAATTTTACGCGCCCCCAGCTGTGTTTGCACACGTGGATAATACGTATTCTCCTGTATCCTGTTCAGAGGTAGACGGAAGAGGAAACGTTTCCGCGGGAAATCTTGGAAAAGCGAAGGGCGGATTCGCAAGCCTCGGGCAAACTTTTAGCAAGAAATATACGTGTGTATATATGTATATATATATATATATATAAATACGTATAACGTCTTGAGATAAATTCCTTTCCACGTTTTTTCTCCATGTTTTTTTTCTCTTTCTTTCTTTTTAAAAAATGTTTTGTAGTAGCTGAATAAACTACGTACATATATATATATATATGTATGTATATATGTATGTATATTGGTCTCTGGTCCTCTGTCACGACCTTATTACACTTTTAATAAATTTTCTTCCCGTGTACCTTCGACGGGGCGTATAACTGGGCTTTTGGCGGCGCGTGAACGGCCTTTTCGACTCGGCGTCCATTTTTTTGACTTTCAGATGAGCGCGCCATCCATGAATATTTTTCGTAGAACTAACGTTATTGAACGCGTACAGCTTTCGCTGCCCGCGCGTAAACTTCTCCGATGGTGTTTGCAATACCGGTGGAAAGGAAAAAAAAGTAAAGTCGAAAGGTAAAAATCACGTATGCTCACACCTCTGCATACATTTCTTTTTTTTTTTTTTAATATCCACGTGTTTTTCCTTTTTTTTTTTTTATTAATCAAAACAAATTTCATCGTTCAAAATCGAACTAAAATGACGAAACTCTGAATCATTAATCCGTTCAGATCTTCGCGTAAATTCAAATTTCATCCCCCAATATTTAATACCCTCCCTTTATGTATCCATCGTAATGGACAGAGTTAAAGTTCGCGTAAATTCGCGAATATCGATTTCTTTTTTCAATCTTTCGAGAGATCTTCCATCGAGGAGGAAAAAAAATTCGAAGCTTTTTTTCGCTTAAGAAAAGAAGAGAGAGAGAGAGAGAGAGAGAGAGAGAGAGAGAGAGAGAGAGAGAGAGGTCGCAGAAAAGAGAAACAAAGAACCGAGATCTCTTAGCGTCGCGATAAAATGGCGCGCCGTTAAGAGGGGAAACCATCGTTCTCGTTTCGAAAACAGGAGAGGAGAGCCGTTCGAAGATAAACGAGGCGAAACGGGGAGGGGGGACTTTAGCGAGTCGAAAATATCCCCCCCTCCCCTTTCGTTGGTACGAATCGTCGCTCCTCCGAACGATATATCTTATCGATTATCTGCGGCGTGCGCAGAGAAGCGTTAATGAACCGCCGCCGCAACCACCCTTTCGCGAATGCAACCATATATTATCAATGATTCGGCCGAGGCGGTGGCCGCGGTCGAATAATCGAAACCGCGCCAATTGATCGGGCCGAGCCGTTGATGGTCTCCGTTGCATCATCGAACGACGTGGACGAACTCGCGGTCGTCCCTCGATCTATAATCTTCTCGCAAATCGTCACGTGTTCTCCGAGGAGAGAATTCGAGGGATATACATTCGAGAAGAGGAGAGAGTTTTTTGTTTGTTTCTCGTTTGTTTCTTTTGTTGAGACAGAACAGGCGGATGGTCTTCCAAGTGGAGAAAAAAGGAGAGAATCTTAGGAGTGGATCGAAGGTAGGAATGAGAGGGAAGAGGGAGAGCTATTAATTTTCATCGACGCCTCTCGTCGACAAAAAGCGGTGGGAAGGACGTAAGATAAATAACATCGTCGCTCCTTTCGCTAGAGTGACTTCATCGGTTCTCCCCTCGCTCCCCTCAGCTTCGTATTTCGCTGCTCGTGTATCCGTTAAACGGGTCATAATTGAACACGCGAGGAGAGGAAGGGAGAGGAGGGGGGAGTCGAGTCGAGTCGAGTCGAGACCTCGTCTGTTCGTAGAGCCGAGTCGGAAGAAGGGAGGGGAGAAAAAAAGATAATTGTATTTTATGAATTCGAGATAAGCCGAAAACTGTTTTCAAGTGGAAGCTCGGGACGGGAGAGAGAGAGAGAGAGAGAGAGAGGGGGGAAGCGGTGAAAGTCGAGGAGGAAGCGACGGTCGAGTGGGATGTACGAAGAAAGGGGTGTCCCGCATAACATCAACATAATTTTCAAGAGCCGCGAGAGGTCGCATTTCCATAATGGGATGCATCGAAAGCTCCGGGAGCTTGGCTTGGTTCGCTTCCATCCTCTCCTATTCTCCTTTCCCTTCCCTTTTTCCCCTCCTCCTCATTCTTTATCGCGGTAATTCGCTTCCAGCCTCCCCCATTCGGAGAAAAGGGCGAAAAAAAAGGGTTGCGACACCGTCGCAAAACGTCCTCCCTCGCGCCTGATGGATGAGATTCCACTTCTTTTCTTCCTCTTTCTTCCGTTCCGAGCTCGAAACCGGAGATTTTCCATTCGATCCCTGGCCTCAAATTATTTTTCCCGGTGAAAATTTTTGCCGGATCGGTCTCCTTTATACCGTGTACCGATATCGACGCGCCATATGTCGGTGCGCTTTACAGATGTTCGGCCCTGATCGGCGCAAACTTCGCTTCGCTCGTCGCTGCGTCAGCCGTTCCCATCTCAAATTTATTCCACGCGTTTTTCCCGATTTTATTCCCCCGCCTGTTCTTCACTGTATTAATTTGCGAGATTAATATTTCGTCTATGAATCTCTATAATAATAGAAGAGACGCTAGTAGATATACGATATTAGATGGTTCGGAAAGTAATTTCGTTTTTTCACGCGAGCGTCGCTACGTGTCGAACGTTTATTCACAGCCAACTTCATTCTAAGAGTTACTGTGTTGTTATCGTACGTTTCGAGAGTTAGCATTTCACGGTTTATTTATAAGAAAAATTCGTTCGATTCTGTTGTGCGGTTGTGTTTCTTGTGCGCGATAACGAAGATGCGAGACCATAAGGAATATTTTCGGCGTGTTTTACTTTTTTATTACCGAAAAGGTTAGGAATGCCGTTCAGGCAAGAAAAAAGTTACGCGAAGTGTATCAACGGTATGCCAGTGTCAAGATATCAGTGTTTTCGAAATTTCGTTCCGACATGAAGATAAAATAAAGGCATCGATCGAAACAAACCGATGAGCAACGACTCGAGAAATTGCTACGAGATCGAAGTCGTCGAATTCGATTGTTCGTAATCGCATAAAATGACTTGGTGTTTCATTGTCGTGAAAAAAAACGAAATTACTTTCCGAACAATGGATCTAAAATCCAATCGAATCGTCTAACATGATATATACAGGACGTGAGACACTTTTGGAGGATGGATTCTAAACATTCTAAAACGATGAAAAAAGTTCATATATAGTGTATGTTCGATAAAGCTTTATTAAAGAGTTATATATTTTATATTAGATAGAGCGAGACAGAGAAAGAGGTCATACGACAATTCTTCTATGGATTTAAATATATTTGTACCATAAAATGATTTTTCCATGTTTATATAAAATTGTATATATATTAATATTCTAGAATTTACTAAAATTTATTATAGGTAAATTTTTGTGTAAATAAGAAGTTACACAATACGTACGTTACATTACATTATATTATATTACATTAAAATTCATTTGAAATAATCAATTGCATAATAAAAAGATATTAATATATTTACTTTCATCGAGGAGCTCCGCTACGCAAGCGACATTGTAATACGGTAACCGAATGTTCTCAAACTTAAAATGCTTATAACTCATTAATTAAGCCTTATAGAACATATGCGTATGCTTTTTTTATTATTTCTAAAATTCATCCTCCAAACGTGTCCCACATTTTTATAAACATCCTGTATATATATATAAACGGTTTTGAGGAAAAGTGTGCACGATCCTGCTCCTCGTCACGCGAGGATCGATCAACTTTGCGAATAGTGTAATTCGGTGTGTGTCGAGCACTCGTTTATCTCTCGAAACTTGAAGTGCGCGTAATCGGGAATCGCCGACTAATTTCTCTTCGATCGACCGACCTTTTTTCAAAGTGCGGAAAGTGCGAGAGGGCGAAATGGGCGATTCCCTTTCGATTCGCGGTCAGCGTTCCATTCGCAATCAGGATCCATCAGTGAACGGTGTCTCTTTAAAGGGAATCGTGTAGCACGCGTTCGATATCACGTACGCGATTGAAATATGATCTATCCGTCGCGAGTTTTCGTAACGGCGGAATCGCCATTTCGGGAGTTGGGAAAGCTACCTTTCTCTCGTACGTGGCCTGATATATCCGACGCGATAGGCGGAGAGAAGAAGAAAGGAAGGAGAGGAAAGAGACAGCCATAGAAAGTGACACGGCCGATCGAGTTTCGCGGTCGAGCCACGACCACGATCAAGTTCTATTGGCTGGAAAATATCGATCCGTTGTTGCGTTCGCATTACGTGCGAGTAATCGGAACGGAAGGAACGCGTCTTTTTTCGAAATCTTCAAGAGGGTGAAATAAGTGGAAGAAAGAAAATTTTTTTTTTTTTTTTTTTTGGCGCGTTCGACGGAGAAAAGGAGAGTTTATCGTTTATCGAGGGTGAGGTGTACGTAGGTCGGTTGGACGGTGGTCCGTGATGCTGGTCTCGATCCTCAAAGACGGTCGAGAGTCTTCTTCGGTTCCTGGCCGGGAACCGCACCCGAGCAAATAAACTGTCGCACTTAAGAGCCTTTAGAGAGAGAACGGGTTCACCTAGCGAGGGTCTTACAGTTTGCCCAAGGTGACAGATAGAGCGAAGATGAAAGAGAACCAAAGTAATTACATTCGGCTCGTGGCGAGACTTTAATCTTGGGCCCTGAGATACTCGTATTGGGGGGAGGGGGGAGGGGAGGAGGAGGTGACGTGTTTTGCGTTAGGTCGAGAAAAAAAAAAGAAGAATGGAGAAGAATGATTCCTCGATTTTCTAAAATTATAAATTTTAACCCATTTTTAATCCAGTTTCTTTCGTTAAATCTCAAAATAAATACGAATTTCTCCTCCTCTCCATTGAATAATTTTTACGTTTTATCTTGAATATCGTGTACCAACAACCTATGCGTTAACCTACAATATCGAGACGTACAAGAGACACGGTGATTAAAAAACACTTACTAATTTTCTCATTCGAACAAATGCAGATATATTTTTTAAAAATATTAAAAATATCAGAATATTAGAAAGATATCCTTAAAAATATCGTAAAAAAAAATATCAAGCGTTGTAGTGAAAATTCTGCAAGCGTCGCAAAAAACGATTCGACAGATATTTTAAATAGCGATAGCGATAATAACGATTTTACTTTCTCCAATTCGAAATGAATATCGACGACGAACGCTGTGCCAAACCGCGGAACGGCACGATTTGAAGTTAAATCGCAAGGGAAGGGAGAGGGGGTGGAGTAAGAAGACGGTGGAGAGGATTTGAACAATGGGAAACGCGGCGGTTTGGGGTGGACAATAGGACGGGTTCGATTCGTGGGTTGGAAGCAATTAGACGGAGGGCACGGCACCTGCCCTTGTGTATTAATAACGAACGGTGACCGGATTTGTTAACCTGTTGGGAACGATGCGATAACACGAACAACCGAGAAAGCCCCGAGATTACACCCGGCCCCGCAGACTCGAAAGGGTCGGCATGAAAATTAGCCCGGGCTTCTTGGTCAATTTACGGGTTAAGATAGCATGTCGAAGTTGGCCAAGTTTACGACTTAGCCAAGGATTCACGGCCCTGTCCGCGATAACGTTCGCTCCGTACCGCCCGAACGCCGAACCCGTGGCTGGGAACCACGGAGCACGACGACGAGGACGACGAGCAGGAGGCGGTTAGGTAGCCGGTTTCATTAACAGCCGCGGGTATTATCAAATAATAACTTGGACCCTTCCTCCCCTCGAGGAATAGCGTTCGTTCCCCCTAAGGGGATATCGTATATATACCTCCTACCCAACATCGATCCTAGTTCTCCCTAGTTTCTCCCTAGTTTCTCGTTCGACGATTACCACGAGATCCAAACGATTCAAAACGTTGTAAATGGAAAGATTGGATATACTGTTTTTTTTTTTGGAAATTTTTTATCTCATCACAACTCAAAAAGAAATTTTATATATCTCTATCTAACATCGATTCTAGTTCTCCCTAATTTCTCCCTAGCTTCTCGATTCGACTATTATTACAAAATCCTTTCAAATGGAAAGGTTCGATATATAGTTTTTTTTTGGAAATTTTTTAACTCGTCACAACTCAAAAAGAAATTTTATATATCTCTATCTAACATCGATTCTAGTTCTCCCTAATTTCTCCCTAGCTTCTCAATTCGACGATTATTACAAAATCCTTTGAAATGAAAAGGTTCGATATACAGTTTTTTTTTGGAAATTTTTTAACTCGTCACAACTCAAAAAGAAATTTTACTTTATACTTCTATTTAACATCGATCCTAGTTCTCCCTAATTCTCCGTAGTTTCTCGATTATTACGAGATCTTTTCAAACGTAGTAAATGGAAAGCTTGAATATACCATTTTTTTTTTTTTGAAAATTTTCTCTCTCGTCACCGATTCGAAAAGAAATTTTATATATCTCTATCTAACATCGATCCTAGTTCTCCCTAATTTCTCCCTAGCTTCTCAATTACTACGAGATCTCTTCAAACGTAGTAAATGGAAAGCTTGAATATACCATTTTTTTTTTTTTTTTTTTTGGAAATTTTCTCACTCGTCACAACTCAAAAAGAAATTTTATATACTTCTATCTAACATCGATCCTAGTTCTCCCTAGTTTCTCCCTAGTTTCTCGATTATTACGAGATCTTTTCAAACATTGTAAATAAAAAGATTGGATATTCAATTTTTTTTTTGGAAATCTCTCTCGTCACCGACTCGAAAAGAAATTTTGTATACTTTTATTAACATCGATCCTAGTTCTCCCTAGTTTCTCGTTCGACGATTAACACGAGATCCCTTGAAACGTTGCAAATGAAAGGATTGGATATACAATTTTTTCTCTCGTCACCGACTCGAAAAGAAGTTTACCAAGTTAGGAGAGGAGCGGCGTAATAGGAGTAGGCTCGCGCATCCAGCCAGGGAAACATCGAGGGAAAGGAGGGAGGGAGTGGAGAAAAAAGAAAGGGGGAAGAGAAGAGGATGAAAATAGATGGAGGGGAAGGGAGGGGATAGAGGGGAGAGGCTACTCGCAAGATTTGCCAAGATTTACGTGCTCGGAATTTTTCGCATGAATGCTCCGGGTGTAAGAAATTCCTCGTATACCTTGGAACGAGTTACGACCATGCTGAAAACCCTGTTTCGCGTTGCCCCGCGTCGACTCGTTTCATCTTTGCGATTTAGTGAATTTTCTCCCCCCACGAATTTTCCCCTCCCCACCCCACCCCTGTTCCCAGTGTTTCCCGTACGCGACAATGGCCTGACGAAACAAACACGCGATTCCTCCTCTTCTCCACGCGCTCCACGCTCGAATTCTTTATTTTTTTCTTTCTCTCTCTCTCTCTCTCTCTCCTTTTTTTCAAAGCGAATCTCGTTGTATCTCGTTTCGCGAGCAAACTATAAAGAGAGGAAGGGGATCAAGGTCGACGGTTATAGGAGCTTGGATTTAATCCTTTCTGCTCGTTGTTATATTTGTGTGTGTAACGAATTATATTTGCAATTTTTCATGAACGAGATATACATGTGAGGAATTTGTTTAAAACAATGAGAGGGACGTATAATGAGAGGGAAATCTCAAGATTAGCAAAATTTGAAAATGATTCATTAATTTATGCGGTAGTAATACGTTTGTTATATACACGCGTTATTAATAGGTTAGAAAAATATTCGAACGCTTTATACATGCAGTATTATTTAACATTGATATTTCGTTGCATTATTTTTTGTGGTAATAATTTGTCTCATCGTTATAAAGTGGGTAACGAAAATATTTGAATGTTTGTATTTTGAATTTTTCATGAACGAGATATACATGTCAAAAAAAAATATAAATAGTTATAATACATTTATTATATATATGTAATAATAGGTTAGAAAGGTATTCGAACGCTTCATATATGCGGTATTATTTAACATTGATATTTCGTTGGACCACCACCTTTGATAATAATAATTTGTTTCGATTGATGTTCCATACGGTGATTTCGTAAAATTACGATCGATGGAATTCGATATTTTTATAATTTTTTCTTTAAGCATCCGTTTCGAAGATATTCAAAATTTATTTAATTTTTTCTCCATTTCAGCCCATAAATTTTCCACGGGATTTATATTCTGCGATCGAGTATTTAATATATAATTCCGTCGAAAGTAGAAGACTTCCAACAATTCCACCTTATGGCCACTATCTTTGAGATTGTTCTTTAGAATACGTAGATATTTGTATCTATCGAGTACTCCGTCGATAAATACTAAATTTCCCGTATAACTAGCTGTCATGCAGCCCCACATCACTGCGTTTTACCGTTTTGAATTAGAAATATTAAACTTTGACTCCTGTCAAAGTGTACGTGGCTCCGCTAGAACGGGAAACGTTAACTTTTGAAACGAGTTTGGACACGACCGGTTATCGGTCAACGTGCAATATTCGCCTCGTATTGTAAGACAGGACTGGAACTTGCCCAACTTCCGTGCAATTCCCCCCTCCCCTCCCCCTCCACGATCAACGAGTTAACACCATTCGCTCGATCGTTCCAACGCACTCTCTCATCGAGGAATAACTTTCCAAACGCGAATAGAATCGAGCGATTATACGGATCCATCCGCGTGTAATTCCATATTTCTTATTCTTCCCTCCTCTTTTTCTTTCCAAAGATTCAAGATTTTATTACATAAATCAGGTACAAAATACCGTTTGTCTTCTAATTCTTGTTGGTGCACTTAAACCTGATCATTGTCTTTCAAATTAAAATTTTCGGCTTTGAATCTTTGCTACGACTTTTCGCATGTTTCGTAAAATAACTGACGTTTTCTGCCGGTGACGCGCGAATCGTTTCGATACTTTCGACAGGCGATTTCCTAACCTTCTCGCACGCCGTATCGTTCGAATTGCACGGGACTGGAAATTGTTAGAACGATCGTCGCGACTCTTCTTAACGCGTTGACTATTGCGCGTGTTTTCAACGAATCTCCTTTAGGCCACTATACCAAGCATATTTCGTTAGGTTCTTCCACCGATATTTTAGTAACGCGAGTCGCTGGCGTTGTAAGAATAATCTCCCGCATCATTTATTTCCATTGTTACATTCCAGAGGTCCTCACTTGTCACCTCGCCATTCTATACGAATAGTTCGAATCTTTGCCGAGTAACGAGTGGTATAACTTAAAATTTCTCCCCTAATTCGTTCTAGTGTCGAAAAGAAAAATGGAAGAGTTATGTCTTAGTGATATAGCAGACATACAGCGGACAATAACTTTTTGTCCTGACCAACTTCAGCTTTGTATAGCTTTGTTCTAAATAATTTTTTTTAATAAACCATTTTTGTATTACTTTCATAACAATTCGATAGTTTTATTATTTTTTTTTATTATACACTCTGTCGAATATCCTTCCAGATACCTACGAAGATCGTTCGTAATAGTCGAATGAGCGTCACGCGAATATGGATGGCGCAGCAGTCAACGTATTAAAAACGAAAGAACTGTTTCAGATGGCGCCACGAACTAATACGAATTCGATCTGAAGTTACGATCATGGGAAAAGAGGGGGAAGCAACTTGTTTGCACTACAAGTGCAATTTTATCCTAATACAATTTTATCCTTGTTTATCGAGAATAGAATTTAAGCGGGAGATTGGAAGATTGTTGGAGTTGTTGGAGAATATTTGGCAGGAGTTGGCAAACGAAGGTCGGCACGAGAAGTGTGTCCGCTTTGTGTATCGGGCGTTGTGAATCGCATAGAGGAATTCTCGGGCAAACGATGGTCGAAATTCGGATTCCAGAGAACTATCATATCACTTTGACGTTAACTTTTCCCTTATATATCGAGAACGCGTATTTATCGTATACAGGTTATACCTTTCATATTTCGTTTTTTTCTTTGTTTCTTTCTTTCTTTCTTCGAATTTATTCTTTCTCTTTAAACATATTGTAATTAATCGTTTTCCGAGATATATATATTTTTGATTTTCGATAACGATGGAATAATAGAATTGTCGGTAAACAATTCGTTTGAAAGTGGAATTATTTCAGACCTTTGAAATTTTAGTTTCGTCGGCGGAATATGTTATATACGCGACGAGACACAAAAGCATTCCAATGGTAAAAGTATCCGCGTCTCTGTCAGAGGTATATATGTATATATATATATATATATATATAAAACGCGTAACGTTGTAAAATGAAAATTCAAATTTCACGAGATAACGAGTGTTAACGAAATAGGAAGAGAAAGAGAAAGAGAAAAAAGAGAGAAAAAAAGGGAAAAAAGTGGAGTATTTCGATTCCATTCTGGAACGCTATTTGAATTAATATTCGTTCGATTACCGGGGACGTAATCTTCGCCGCGGGCTTGTCACGTACCTCGTCGAATTGCTCTTCGTTTTATTTGACGAAATTGAGGGTCGAACGGACGAACAATTCATAGAGAGAGAGAGAGAGAGAAAAAAAAAGGAAAAAAAAAAGAAAAAATAAAACGACGAATAAAGATTTCGAAGCGCGGTAAAAAAATTGGAGATAAAGGGACAAATCGATCGCGATCTAACCGTCTACCGATCGTTCGTTCGGTTGTTGATCGAAGATCAAATTTTTTCCCCCAGAAACGCGACACAGCCTGTAATTTTAACCGGTCGCTACATCGATATTCCTCCGCGAAAGAGGGGGCGAATTTTCCGATTCGATTAATATTCCGTTCCGCGGCCCGATTCGAATCAAATTTACTCGGACGTTGCCCGATGTTACCCTTCGATCTCCCTTCCTTCCATTCCAATCGCCCCTTTTCCCATTTTCGATCGACGATAAATCAGAGTTGTAAAAGCCACGCGTCCACCGTTATATACATATACATATAAATATATTTTATTCCGCTCGTGTTCGAGTTTAACGAGCGATATCGATAACGCGAATACGAACGCGCGTTGAAATTTGGCGTCTTAACGCGCGATTGCAAACGAAAGGAAGATGGATCGGTTCGCGACGCGTGAACTGTAAATTGCGGCCCGAATCTCTCCACCGAGATTCCGCCCGAGCTCCTAATGCAAACGTAATTCAACCAAGGTCAGTGGACGTCGCTTCGCAACCCATTAATTCCCGGCGAGGAACCGCCGTCATTTCCTTCTTCCACTTTCCCCTCCTATCTCGCCAAAATTTCAACGCAGACTAAAAATCGTCCTCATCTTTCAGAGAGAAATAAAGAAATAATAAATCTTTGCAATTTTTGTCTTCGTAAATGTGACTATTCGCAGCGAGAATCGAAACGTAGACGTTGCTTTTCGACATTGCGAAGAATACATTCGTGTGGAATGGAATTATCGTTAGTTCGATGTTTATAACCGTGGATTCGTATGTGGTGAAGAGTTTAGATGTTTGGCGATTCGACGGTATTAAATACTTACACGTGCACAGCGATCGCTTATCTTTTTTCCCAACACGAACTCACCACTCTCTGTCGAAAAAACATATATGGAAAATATGAACCGCGTCACGCGCGCTGCGTGCTTTATCCCCTCCCTCCTCTTCACCGATATCATCGTTTTTATAAACGAAATCGTTCATCTATGGGAGAAGGGGGAAATTGGTTTATTCATAGTTCTCCACTTAGGCAAAATTGAGGACGGAGAACGTATAAAATATATACGTGTGAAATATATACTCGCGGGTTTTGTTCGAATCGCTTTCGATTATACCCGTTAAAAAAAAATCCGCGACAAAAGTGACTCGTGAAATGTGGCGTTTCTCCCACCGATTTAAATAGATATAAATAAATATATAGATAATAGATATAAATAGATAAATAGATATAATCGGTCGGCCCGCGCATGCGCGATTAAGTTATATACATTATATCCACGTGTATCGCGCGTGTATATTCAACTACGAATCAAAATCTCGAAATATTCTCTATCCTCTCTTTCAACCTCTCTCAACCTCTTCCTCCCTATTTTTCTTTCCGTATTTTTCTTTCGAGAGAGTGTCCGAGGTTTTCTCGGATAAGGAAGAGGAATCATCGTTGCGTCACTCGTTCGACGCGACAACGATAAAAGCAGCGGGACGAGGCGATCGAACGAACGTGAAATTTTCGATCCTTCGGATTTTTTCTCGAACACGAAAAGGAAGAATTAAAATTATTCGTAAGAAATTTTCCCCTCTATAATTTTCGTTTCTCTCTTCTCGTGGATTTCTCGCGGATGTATCGTGACTGGTAGTGGTGGTGGTAATTGGCTACGGTCGTCGGGGACTTTATCGGAAATTAATGGGCGCACGATCGAAGCTAAATCACGTCGCGTTCCGCGTATTATCGCGCGTGCGGGAAAATTCGATGAAGGAGGAGGAGGAGGAGGAGGAGGAGGAGGAGGGGGAGGAAAACTGAATTCCATTCCGTGACGTAATATATCGCTTCGACGACTGTGGCGGCCTCCGCTTTCGAACGCAATCTGCTAATGGAAGCCGCGAAAGAAACGCTAATTTCGACGAGCGAAATAACGTCGAATCGCCGCGAGTGCGAAAGGAGGGACGGTGCAAAGTCGGAATTCGTGATTCTCGTCGATGGTAATGGTAGTGGTGATAGTGGTTGCATAGCCGCAAACTTTTACGTACGTGTGTACCTTTTTTTCTTTCTTTTTTTCTCCTTCGTTTTAATCGCGTCGAGGAACCGGCGCGCTTTTTTCATTAACATGAAAGCGTTTGTTCCATCCCCGGGCTGTGGATACGTGTCGCGATTAAATCACACCGCTCGCGTTCGCTTCCCGTTTTTTCGGCCCGGGGAAAGGTATTCGATTAGAGGGGCAAGGATTTTCAGGTGAGACTTATACTCCAGTTGAAATACAATCGGCTAATGGAAGAGAAGTAAGTAGATCGGGGAGGGATAACGAAAATAGAATTGGAAACGGGTCGAAAGCCGGCATTTTCTTCTCCCTCGTTCCTTCTTCTTCTTCTTCGACAAAGCCTCCTATATATATATATATATCTCCATTGGCTGTTGCGTTGTCGAGCCAAAAACGAATGGCTGTGGATTTTCGAAGGTTCGAAAGAAAGCTTCGTATCCTTCCTTCGCCTTGGATTAAATTCTACCTAGCCAGAGGGCGCTGCGATCGCCGATAAAGCGCCCTCCCTCCTTTCCTTTCGGCGATCGAGAAACGCGATTCGCGTATTACCAACGCGTTACATGTTCCTCTCCGAAGCGTTTCTGCGTTTCTCGCTCGAGTCTATCTCTCGTAAACGAGCGCAAAGGACGCGTCTGCGCCGCGCCTATACGAGGCGATACGAGGCAATCGGAAAGCCGAATTTAGGCCAGGATTACGGGCCTAAGGTTGGCGCGAGCTTAAACTCGGGTTTATCGTATCTAGCTTGCGCGCGATTTGGAAACCTCGTCTTCTACGCTTCGTGTCGCCACTTTTGCGTACTGTTAGGATACGCGGGGTAACGAGGCATGAGGTTGAAAAAGAGAAGATAGGTAGGAAGCAACGAACGATGTAAAATGGATAATTTGGATCACGGAAGCACTTAGCCGCGCGTCGCTTTCTCCGCATCCGCGACTATTGTGCTATACAATTCCTCCGATTGCTGCCAACCGAATATATATATATATACTTAATAGTAGTAGTAACGAAAGTTTTTGAATGCTTGTATTAGCAATTTTTCATGAACGAGATATACACGTTGAAGAAACTCATTTAAGACAATGTGTAATAGGAGATAATTTAAAAATGATTCACCAATTTATGCAGTAGTTATAATAAATTATATACACGCACTATTGATAGATTAGAAACGCTTTATGTATGTAATATTATATTTTGTTGGATTACTTTGGTGATGATAATTTGTCTCGATGTTCTATATAATGATTTCGTAAAATTACGATCGATGGAATTCCATATTTTTATAATTTTTTCTTTAAGCATCCGCTTCGAAGATATTCGAAATTTATTTAATTTTTTTTCCATCAATTTTCCACGGGATTTATATCTGGACTCTGCGATCAAGCATTTAACATATAAAGGGTACATTGTATACGATTCATTCTTTTTGTCTCATCGAAAGTAGAAG
The DNA here is from genome assembly GCF_014066325.1 of Apis laboriosa. Taxonomy (NCBI): domain Eukaryota; kingdom Metazoa; phylum Arthropoda; class Insecta; order Hymenoptera; family Apidae; genus Apis; species Apis laboriosa. Next base: position 669,723 of record NW_025221020.1, read on the forward strand.
TCTTTCAACAATCCCAATTTATGGCCACTATTTTCGAGATTTTTCTTTCAAATCTAAATATTTGTATCTAGTATTCCATTAATAAATATTAAATTCTCCGTATAATATAATCCTCGTTATTTTAACACGTTGACTGCCATATTCAGGTGACGCTTATTTCACTTTACTTATGAAGGATCTTCGTAGGTATTTGGAAAGATACACTGCAGAGTGTAATAAAATTATTAAATTGTTATAAAAATAAAAATAAAAATAAAAAAATAATTTATTAAAAAAATTATTTTGAATGTAAAATTTTAAAACATTCTATACAAAGCTGAGACTGATCCGGACAATTTGGACAAAAAAAGTTGTTATCTTTTTTAAATTTCTTCGTGCGTTTGATCGATCCGTTTGTCGTTTTTTATCCGAATAACATAATTTGCATGCAGTCTAATATTTATAGTAGAATTATTTTTCCGAATGACGATATTATTGTTGACTCCGTTGAAGGTTTTGACAAGGTTTTGTTGTATTTTTGGATAATCCTAATAATTTTACAGCTAATAATTCTCTAAATCTTCTAATTTTGGGGTATCACGAGTCTCACGGTGATACGACAATTAGATAGTTTATGAACATATCGTGCTCTGACCATCGAACACGATTACCTGCTGTGACATTGTGAGACCCTGGTCTCTAATAGACAAGCCGCACGAATAATTTATATACAATCCATAACTAAGAAGTATATTTATTACGACTAATCGAAGGGCATTCGACAGTCATATTATCCAAATTATAATCCAAATTATCGAAATTAAAATATCCAAAATATACTAAATCAGTACTATTATTCAATATTATTGTCAATATAATTACTATTATCAATATTTTTATCGCGAACAGTAATGGAAACAAATGACGCGAGACATTATTTTTGAACATCAACACGACTCGCGTTACTAAAATACTGGTAGAAAATACTGGTAGAAGTACGTTTGATATAGCGACGCCTGAAGAAGATTTCGTTAGAAATACTCGCGGCAATCAACACAATTTTCTTTGATTTCCTCGTTCATGAAAAATTGCAAATACAAGCAATGTTCGAAATACTTTCGTTTACAAAAATTTCCAACCGATTTGTATTTTTCGCCGTCCCTCGAAGAAAAGGGAAGAGAAAAGAAAGGGACGATTTTTCGAAAACGTGTTTTCTCTGTTCTTCTCCAAGCTTCATCCAAGTAGTCACATTTGAAAGATCGATTTACAAAATTGTGAAGTAGAAGGTAATAAAATATCAATCGAACGATAGCGAAGACTTTAAATTTTCGATCCAACGAATTGCCCCGCCTTCGAATCCTTCTCCCTAAAAGTGAATAATACGAACGGCTCGAATCGAATTTGCTTACATTAGCGGGCCTATTGTTGGCCGTAATTGGTGTTGAAGCCGGTCCTCGCGCCTCCATAGTCAGACGATCACCACCTCGAGTATGTACGTAATGCCGGCTTATTACGCGCACACCCGAATGCATAATATCGACGGAGCTCTCCTTTATGCCGTCCACGTACATCGTGATCACGCGCAAAACGCTACAATCTCTACCTAATTCCTTCGCTAATCCCCGCAAATTGGTTTTTCCATCCATCCTCTTATGTACGAGTTTCCAGCGTATATATATATATATATATATACGTTACATATTTCAGTGTTTGCATTTCGGTTGGAAAAATGAAAAAAAAAAGAAGAAAAGGTGGCATCGATAGGCGACCTCGTCCGTCATGCGCAAAAACCAAACCCCTCGTGTCGAGAGTCGTTCAGTTCGCGTACGCGTTGCACTCATCATTTTGATCCATTTGCGAACGACGCCCGTTCTTTTGAGGTCCTTTCCCCCCACCACCGAATTCGGTCGAATCGAGTCGAGCCGAGCCGAGCCGAGCCGAGCCGAGTTGAGTCGAATCGAGACGCGTCGGATTCGAGGTTACGTTAAACGCAAAAAAATTCGAGTCGTAAATAGACGATTGAAGGTAGGTCGCTGCGATGTAGGCTGATCTGTTTTCGTTTTCGTAATTTGTTCGCGTTTTTCTCGAACGAAACGTTTTGGCTGAGACATCGCGTTTGAAAATAATGTAAATTTAATAATAATATTCCTAACTTTGGTTGGCAATCTTTTTATTCCTCTCGATCTTTCAATATATATATTTCGATATATTTATATTTTTATATATTTTTTATATATCGATTATCGTATATTTTCTTTTTCATTCTACGCCAATCGAATGCAATTTTTCTCATATATTTAGTTATATTTTTATGTTATTTATACATTTTTAAAGAAATAATAAAAAAAAAATAACATTGTCTTTTAAAAATTAAATCTCCATATAACCTCAAAAATCTCGGAAAAAGAAAAATAATTTTCTCCTAGTTAGGACCTATCGTTTTAACCCCTCGTACATCGTTGAAAAGTCGGCACGTATGGACGACGACCGATTCGATCCATGGATTTGGGGGATGGGATTTCGTGACACGAAGACGACGGTGTCACCCTGATTTCTCGATGTCGATAGGGAGCGGAGAAGCTCGACGAACACGAAGCGTAAAAAAGAAAAAAAAATAATCCTTGAATCTTTCTTTTCCTTTTCAAATTCTCGATTAATCGATCGAGATCAAAACGATTCGAAAAGATTCGGTGGAAGGAACGTGATGGATTTTTTTTTTCCAACGCGGTAGACGAACGAGACGAAAGCGGTTGAAAGCGGTTGTTGAAATGGAGCGGAAGAGGGGTGGGGGGAGAGAGGAAAGCTGGCGCGGACAGTTGGACGAATCGCGAGTGTGTTGCGGTGGTCGAAAGGTCAGTGGGTGATAAACGAGGTCGTTTGTCCGTGGCCCCGGATGTAAGAAAATGAAGTTTCCTTCCCCGCCAACCATCGCGGTGCTTTGTTTCACCGGACGCCGCCTTTATCCCCCGCTAAATTACACCGGGGAACGTGGCGTCGAGCTAAAGTGGTTACCACCACCACTCCCCTCCCCCTTCCCTCATTTATCCTACATCGTTAAACTGTAGCGATAGACAGGTAGGCCTCCCCCCTTGAATTGATATCGGCTTCGGCTGAATTATTTCGTCCAATCCCCGATATTATTAGGCGTGCAAACAAATTCCTTTTTCCACGATCGTAACTTTCGATCGAATTCGAATTAGTTCGTGGCGCCATCTGAATTCTTTCGTTCTTTTGTGAAGAGTCGAGACGAGCGCTCTAACAGTTTTCAGTTTCGAGCGATACGCCACGCGAGAAGCTTGGAAGATTAGCTGTTGAAGCTATCGAAACGGTTCGCGCGCCACTGGCAGAGAACGCTGTTGTCTTACGGAATGTGCGAAAAGTCGTGGCAAAGATTTGAAATTTTAATTTGGAAGTCGGCGATGGTTCGGGTGCACGAGAGAAAATTCGAAAATTCGATCCGGACGCGAGAAGAAAGATCGAGAATCACCGAAGACAAGCGAAATTTCGTACTTGATTTGTGTAATAAAATTTTGAATTTGGAACAAAAAAAAAAGAAAAGAACTTAATTTGCACACCTAATATTAATTATTGCAAAGGCACAAGAAGGCATTCGGTCTCGGTTGACTCGGCGACGAGAAAGGAGAAAAAGCTACGTGATTCGTTAGTCTGTGTTTGGCTTTTGGCAGTGGACGAAAAAGAGAGAAAGAGAGAGAGAGAAAGGCGAACCGAGAGTATGCAAAAGCGAGAAATTATGTAAAGTAGCGGAGCTACTGGTAGGGATTCGAGAAGGGAGAAGCAGGGGTGGTATAAAAGCAAGGGTGAGAGGGGTGGATTGTTTTTGCGCGGCGGTTTATTCGGCGCGAAACTCTCCGAGGCGCCACCTTCGTTGAATTATCGAGCCACGAAGCAGGATTCCGAGGTCGAAACGCGTTAAATCTTAAGCTCGCTTAATTCCACTCCGAGACGTTGAAACCTTCCCCCCTCCCTCTCCCCCTCCTTCCTTTCCCCACGCCGGACTATGCAAATTCTCCACCGAACTAGAATTCCAATTTAACATATACACGTATACGAATTCTCTCGTCTCGCCAGATTTTTTTTTTCTTTTTTTTTTCTCATCGAAATTAATCGTCGAAACTATCCTCACCGACGTCCCCATGTAAGTTTAAGCGGTTTATTCGAAAGGGGGAGGGAAGAGGATCTTGCCAGTGGCCATTTGTAATTTTCCGCCCGACGTGGCACGAGCTTTCCGCTCCGCGATTCCGAACTTTTAGTTATTCGTCCCCCCCCCCCTTCCCCTTCCGAGAGGTGTTTCGTTTCGTTTCGAAGAAAGTATTCTCTCCCATCTGTTTCCATCCGGTTATATTTAATTAAAAAGAAAAAATTGACGCGTAAAAGAACGGCGCGGTTCGAGAACGAATTGAAAGATACGCGAGATACTGATCGTTAAAAGGTCGATAAAACTCGCGAGTATTCGCGAATGGAAAACAGCGGTTGTGGAATTTGCATTGTAGAAAGGAAATGGCGACGGTGGGACGATTTCCCATGGCGAGGAGAGAGGTGGGGCGCGAAGGTGTATCCGATAATTCATCTCTCCGCCCCGTGATCCGCGTCCTGCCACCGGATAAACTCCGCCACCGGAGCATTATATCGGTTCGAACCGACTCGTGCCGTTGAAAGTAATTTATGTCTCGAATATGCTAAAACTCTTCTCATAAATATGAAACAAGAGTCACGGTTGGCCCCCCACGAAGATAACGAATTTTACAAACTAGAGAGGGGGGAAGAGGGGTTCTCTCGTCCTCCCGATAATAACGCTTCTTTTCTTCCTCCACCGCCCTGTAACACGTTCCAACGCACGAATCTCGTCCACGAGATTAATATTCTTTGTCCTCGAATCGAACTCGCCGTCGAACTTTTTCAACGCGCTCTTTCGTTAATTTCGATTCAACGAATCAACGATCAAGTTGGAAAAATATTATATAACGGAAGAGAAAAGTCCTTTTCCCACCCGAAGATACGAGGTAATAATTTTTGCTTAGGATCGTTGTCCGATTCGCGGGTCACAATCGATGACGAATGCGGGATACCGCGGGGGTAATCGGATTAAATAAATCGATGGATGGATTCCGCGGTGGTTTCTAAATCCCGATGGTACGCGCCCTGTCTGATGCGCGTTGTAAAATAAATCCGCGGGATGGATTACATTGTGTGCGGTGGTCTCCCGACTCGCATTAATTCTTGTTCCCAATCGTTGTTTACCAACGTCTTCGTCCGTCGATTCGCTTTTTCTCTCTTTCTTTCTCTCTCGTTCCATCTATGCCAATTCCCCCGTGAAAATTATTTTATTCCCTCCTCCTCTTTTCCATTTTTCCATTTTTCGTCGCGATTTCACGTGATTAAATCGCGAGGACGTAGAGAGAGCGTGTATAGAGGATAACGTTCGCGTGTACTACTCCACGACCTACTAAATCAAGTGGGCGCGCAGCTGGTTGTCGCGCACGCGTGTCCTTGACAAACTCAAAACATTCGGTAAATTATCGTCCTTTCGATCACCGTTTCTTTCGCGCCGAGCAGCGTGCGAGTGACGGTTCACGAGCCAAGTTTACACACCTTTCGAACACGACCCATCCAAAGTGTCGCCGACTCGAATCTTCGATAAATATATATCTAACCGACCGACGGTCGTCTGCTCAGCTTGAGAGAGAAAGAGAGAGAGAGAGAGACAGACGCGAGTTCGCTGTAATAAGCGGCCGTGTAACGTCGGGACGGGAACAAACACAGCTGTGTACGTCGTTCGTTTTCATTGACCCCATAAAACATTGGCTAAGCCGCTCTAAGCGCATAGCTAACACGACGCGAATCCTCGCGTGTTATTTCCCTTATCCGTAACCGCGATTCCTCCCGTCTAATATCGCCTAACTTTGCCCGATTTGTCATAAACTATATTTTTAATTTTTATATGAAGAGGAAAAAAGAGGAGAAAAAAGGAAAGAGAGAAAAGAGAGGAAAGAAAGGAAAGATTGGAAAGTTGGTGGTATGATCGAGGAACGATCCATTAGATATCTTTTACGATCGTGCTGGACGTCGATCCTATTCGTCACTAGTGTCCAATGGGATAGCACTTGGTGCGTGTTCATCCCCGAGAAACGACGAGTGTCGCTATAAATTTATAGTTACGTGAGAGTATCCATCGTCGGATAGATATCAACTATTTTTCCGATTTTATCTTATTTATTTAACCCTTTAACTGCGCATACTTTTAGCACAATCGAAGTGCAAAAAAAAAATATTTTACTAAATAAATAAATATCAAATAAATAATCAAATCATAATACTAGATAATATTCTAATTATTTTATAAATTATAAAAAGTATACAAAGAAGTAAGAAAATATCATATAATAAAACATAAACGTACAAGTTGTTATTACAGAAATCTAAAATTTCAAAATTTATACTAAAACTTTATCACTGTATTCGTCAACATTTTGATCAACGCATCTTTTTCTTGAAGAACTGGAAGAAATAGAAGACTTATCCATATTAGAGAAAGTTCACAAAAATATACTTTGAAAGAGACTCGAATAACAGTCGAAATAAAACTAAACTTTTATCTTGTACTAGGACAAAAATAAGATAAAAAATAAAAGCACGACAAAGTATGCATTTTATGATAACGATAAGAAAAATAAAATGAAAATAAGTATATATATTTTAATTTTAAATTATATTACCAAAGTATTCTATATTAAAAGATTTTTTTTATATTTATTTTATTTTTATTTTAGCGGTATATAAGCCACAACCACTATTATTTAATATTATCAAAAAAATTAACACGTTGTTTATATACTACATTCGCCTCTAACTATAATTTTAATATATTGTTTATAAACGGCAGTTAAAATGTTGTAAATCTACGTCCATTTTAGCCTCTCGACTTTGTTTTTCACTCCACCGTTGCCACACCGTCTCGCCGGCAAGAAACGGTGTTAGAACGGATAGAAGATTGCGAGGATGCCGATGCACGTGGTAAAATCCGCGAGACTGCTCGTCCGCTCTTCCGTCTTTTTCTCCTATTTTTTTCTTCTTTCTTTGCCACAAACGTCGCACACGTTTCTCTCCTTTCGTTCGAACGGAAAAAGAAAGAAGAGGAAAGAGGTTGTTCGAGATATACCGGTTCCGCGAGACGGGACGGAATGAGATTCTTTCTTACGACTTAATCCGGACCCGGGTTTAATTAATCGGTTCTGGATCGGTTGTTGAAATACCACCTCGCCCCGGGCGATTTTCACATCGTGTTAATCAAAAGCTCGGCCGGCTCTTTGTTTTAATAGAGTCGTTATTCAACGGGATCGATGAATGTCGGTCTATCGAGCGGCGAGCAATTTCGCTTAGCAAACCGACAAATGAATCCCGCGGACGGGACGGGATAGAGAGAAGTCTGAGTAGATTGATTTTTCCTCTCGGCAAACTCGGACGAATCATTTTCGAATTCGAGACTTGGATTTTATTTTTTTTTTTTTATTTGGATTTTATGTCGCATCAACGTCTAGGGCAGGCATGTCAAACTCGTTAACCATCGAGGGCCATATTAAGTATTATATATTAAATCGTGGGCCGCAAAACAAAAAGAAAAAACAAATGGAAATAAAGATGAAGCATAGCTTATATTATAAACAAATCAATACATACATAAAATGATAATATACAGAATATAAACGTATTAAAAAATACATATGTATGTAGAAAAATTTCTTTTTTTTAACATTATTTAAATAAAATATTAAAATACTATAAATAATTTTTTTTTTTAAAGAAACTTGACAACGTTTTTTATTAAGCAAATCTTTGAAATTTGGTTGAATTTGTTGAGCTATAGTTATTTTTAAAATTGCTTGCACATGTTTGTCCGTTGATCTTGATCTTTCCGTAGTTTTATTATTTTTTAAATTGGAAAATAGTTATTCGGACAAATTCGTGCTATCGTGTTACACGGATAAAATACGTTTAATTGCTAATAACACATTGGGAAATGTACGATCGATGTACTTCAACATATACATTTATGCGCAATAGTTTCCCTTATATATAAATGGAAATGTTTTCTGAAACACGTTTATTTAATTCCGTGTACGTATTTGTAATTTTAATTAAAGAATTCAGTATTGTCGAAAGTTAAATAAACGCATTGGTTATCAATCAATGGCCGCGTGTTTGACATACCTGATCCAAGAATTATATTACATTATTTGATTTATTAATTTAGTGTCCTTTAAAAAGTCATTTAACTTTAGCATTTTCTTTTTAGGTTGTTCTTTTTAGAAATGTGGTTTATAATTTGCGCTTGTTACGAAAAAATTTATATTTTACGGTAGACTATTAGATGTTCAAATGTACATTATAGAATCACACTCCTCATCGAGGGACTGATTTTTTTGTGTGACTCTAGAATGTTCTCTTGTTCTCCTCTTCTTGTTCTGCACGAAGATCGTCCTCTTCTGATCCGACTTTTTTATAAATCTGAAATTCTGCATTTTGTGATAAAAAAGAAACGGATATAAAAAAAAAAAGAAAGGAAAATTCGAAAATGCCGCGCTCTTTTTCGTCGTCGTTTTTTCTTTCGAGTCGAAAAATTTCGATAAAAAGACTCGATAAAATTAAAATTAGCATTAGAATTCGATTTATTTATACGAGAGAAGGGTATCGGCGCGCGGATAAATGCAAATCAATACGAATTCGAAGGCAGGTTTCGTTAATGAACAGAGTTCGAATTTGCTTTGGTTACTTTGATGTTTGAAGAGGGAACGGTGGAGGATAGAATTTTATCGATAAACTCGAATACCGGGTGAATGCCGGGCCTGCTAATTCAACCTGAAATCATTTCACGTACGGCGAAAGAACATCGCGTATACCGCTTTTACGAGATTTACTCGCTCTATTCATTTATTAACTTGGATGGGCCATTCTTCAGCCCCTGATGAAATTACGTTGCGCTTTGAAAAATTAAAAGCAAAAACATCTTCGATGAAACGTGATTTCCAGGCACTTGATGTACCGTACGGTCATTACCATAAAATAATCGTTAAAAATTAATTCCACGAAGATTCATTCGGGTCGACCCATTTTTTCGAAATTAAATTTCCAACTTTTTTTCTTTCTCAAAAATCCGCTCCTTGATCCTCGATTATCGATCGATCTCTTTCTGCAATAAAAAGTTCGAAATTAAATTTTCAACTTTTTTTCTTTTTCAAAAATTCGCTTCTTGATTCCTTGATCCTCGATTATCGATCGATCTCTTTCTGCAATATCGACGAATCCTTTATCGACTCCGCCTCGACTCGGATCGATCGATCACAAAGACATCGTAACAAAGAGGACGTAATTCTGCAATGTTTTAAATTAAAAAAATTAAATTTTTTTTAAATTTTTTTAATTTTTAAAATTATGGAATCTTTGAAGCGCTGTATCTTCGAACATACCAGCGATGCATATGATTTTCTGAAGTGGTTGCAATCGAGAAACATTTCTCTTTGAAACGCACTCTCATCTGTTACTGTTTGTTTAGCTATTATCTTCGGATAAGTAAGACGTAATTGTGCCATTTTTAAAATTATGGGATATTTGAACAGCTGTATCTTCTAAAAAATGGTAAAATAATAATTTTATTTTTCAACAATTTGGATATATAACCGTATTAATAATTAAAAAATATGAAAAAAAATCATATTGTAAAAAAATTTTTTCAAAGAAATGGCAAAATAATTTATTTTTCAACAATTTGGAGATTGATATATAATCGTGTTAATAATTAAAAAATATGAAAAAAAATCATACTGTAAAAAAATTTTTTCATTTCGAGGGTACGAAAAGGAACATTTTTCCAAGGCAAATGACTTGTGAACAGTGATATCGTTGTATCTCTGTTTAAAAAGGATCTGGAAAACTGTAGCCGCTCATAAATGTCTATCTAAAATTACGACGATGATGTAGTTATATCAAATCATGCAACAGCATGAAAATGAAATATTTGATGAAAAATTCGACTTTTTTTGAAAAGTACATCGTTAAATAATTTTGTATTTCATAATTATATTAAATTTCACAAGATTAAAAACCATTTTTCATTATCTCACATATATAATAATTTATTCATAAATAATTTTAAAAAATAAATTTTATTGATTATTTTATATCTATAAAATCATAAATACAATATCTAATAGCATAAAAAAAATAAATACATGATTTCAGTCAAAAAATAGTTTTTTCCGCTTTTGACAGGCAAATACTATGCATCGTGGAAGCAAGCGCAAAGGTCGCTGACGCGACGATCGTTCCCTCCAACCCTTTCTGTACATTTTCACGAGAAGCAAGGATCGAAGGAAAAACCAACGTCAGACTCTCAATTGAATTGGAATAGAAACGGAGTGCAGTTCAGATAGAATTCAGCAATATGATATTTATATCGAAATACGGTTAGAATGATTACAATTAGCAGCGAAGAGTTAAAGTAGCACCATTCGTTTGCTCGTAATACGAACGATTATACGGTAGTAAATGGTGGCGTCAGTTTAGGCACATCACATTTGTGCGATGTCCGAAGTCGTTCACTTTCGACTTTAAAACGATCGGTGAGATCCGGATTCGAAAAGCGGAAAGTAATTAACTTCGACTGGACGAGAGAGCGAGAGCGTGGAGCAGGACATGCATCTTGTATCCAATCTACTTGGCACGCTCCTCGGGGATCGCATAATATATATTGCACAATTTAATTAAACCTGTCGTACCTGCGCGCCCTCGGTTACGTCGGCATCAACGTCAGTTTTAAGCATTAATCGGCTACCGCCGATGTATCAAGGACGGGCATAAATTATTATTCGAAGAAAAGCGCATTTTCCCTATCGATATTTAAACTCAATAAATCGGGGATACGAACCTTTCTTCTCTTTGTCGATTTTGTTTCGAGATATATCCGCCCTGATCTTGGACGATCGACGATTTAATCAAAAAAGTTTGAAAAGTTAATCGCGTAGCGAACGATTCGACACGCGGAGAAAAAAATCTTCCTCCCCCCTCCCCAGAAAAGTAAACGGGCGAAAAAGTTGGTCGGTTGAAAAGTTGTCGGTCGGAATTCCATGGGCTCGAACCTTTCCTCGCCCTACTTTATCGATAATTCACCTCGTATTTGGAAAGGTAAGAGGAGAGGGAGAAAGAAAAAAATCACTCGAAGCGTTTCTCTTTATTTCGATCCCATCCCACCGAATGGTGAATCAACCAGGGGACGTACGCGCGTAATAATTTTTCTTGGATGGAAGAGTTTTATCGCGATAATATGTATATATATGTATATATACGGGGGAAAGGGGAACTAGTTAATACAAATGGACGGTCGTTCAATTTTCAAGTAATGCAGCTTTTGCCGGGAAATAATATTTATCGACGGATATTGAATCACGGCCGACACGTACATTCCGCATTAATGCACGATACTCGGTGAAAATATTTCGACGATGTAATCGGATTCCCTGATAAATTGCACCGACCGAGGATCCGTTCCGACCGTACTTGGGAGCCTCGTGTTATTATTTACTTTGGCCGAAACGACTCATGCCCCCATCATTCGTTAAATCCTCGTTCCTCCGATCGTTTGGACACGGTAACTATTCCGTAATTGAGTTTACCATTAAAGTTTGCCCCGTTAGGAAATAATATCGCGAACGTTCGCTCTTTTTTTCACTTATCTTATCTTATCTTCCCTTCCCTTCCCTTCTCCTCCCTTTCCTACCCTTCCTCTCCCTTCCCCTCTCTTCCCTTCCCTTCCCCTTCCTTCCCTTCCCCTTCTCTTCCCTTCCCTTCTCTTCCCTTCCCTTCTCCTCACCTCCCCTCTCCTCCTCTTCCCCGACTCGCGATCCCATCGCGTAAGCAACGACGAGTCCTTGGCCGACTTGAGATTTTTTCGAAGTGATGGTGGCCGCGATAAAAGTAACGTTGCAAACAGCGCGTAAATGAAAAAGATACGAGACGAGGAGGTGGTTGGATAGTAGTTAGAGAAGAAGCTCTTATTTTCCAGCGAACTCTTTCATAAACTCGTAAAGTTTTCTCGCCGTGTCGCTCCCTCTCTTCGTTTCCTCCTTCTCGCTTATTCAGTTGCTCGCTCTTCCTCTCCCCTCTCTTCCTACTCCTCCTCCTCATGCTCTGGTTTCGTTCCATACTAGTTTCGTTTACTCGTTGTAGGGAGACAGTTTATTCGGTTAGAAGCACGCGAAATAACGCGTTGCTTACGAGAGATAAAAGTTGGAAACCGAGGGCAAGAGAGGAGAGTACTAATCGAGATGCGTCCAGTTGAACAGTTTCTTCGTTTCGATTATTTGTAACGCGTTCTTAATACCCGTGACAAGGAAATAATGGTTGATTGTATAATTTTTGATCGCATTTTCATATATGTACTTTAAATATTTACTTTAAATATTAAAATAGAATATAAATAAATTAAAAATTATTTACTAATTTAAAAATATAATTTAAAAATATAAATTTAAGATTAATTGTACATAATTAAACGTTGAACGCGTAGATAGCGAGACAGAGGTAAGTAGATAAGTGAACGAGTATCATTTCCAACGATAACGATTAACACCGTAGCCGGTAGCACGTTTTTAACTTTATTTCCTCACGCGTTTACATTCCGCTCTCGATACCGATCTTCGACCAATTATAAAGGCAATTTGGACAATGAGCGAGATTCGTAAAAACAAACGAGGCTCGTTACATATACAAAGAGGATGATCGACACGCGTTTTCTATCCAAAAATGGAAAATCTTTTCCATCGATCATTTTTCGAAATTGATGGAAACGATGGACAGATTTATCGATTGACTTTGTTATTATTATTATTAGCGAAAGAAGGAAGAAACGAGAAACGTTTGATCTCGATCCGTTTACCTGTGACACGAATCGCGCGCGTGTCGTTGAAGAAAACAGGGGAGAACGGTAACCGTTTTCTGATCAATTTCCAGACGAAAGCGGTGTCGAAAGCGGTGCAGAGAACGGATAACGGTGTTCATTGTTGCCGCCTCGTATTCATGGTAACCATCGTCCACGGTTGGCCCTTTGTCCCACGACAAAAAGGACACGATTGGAAATCGAAATCGGGAGAGAGTGAAACGGGCAAGAATAGAGCGAGGAGGGGGGAGAGTTAATATCCGGGAACTAACAGGGAAATGTAACAGCTGTATAGCTGTATAGGTCATCGATGTTCTTCAAAGAAAACCTGTGCCGCCTATACTATGCTGCTGCCTTCTGTCCTCGCAACGATATCACCATTACCATTCCCTGTCGTAATTTTTTCTCAATCGTCTTGTCTCTCTTTTTTCTTTTTTTTGCTAGTACGTCCCTATAAATAATAAACATTGAACAAAACCAACGGATCTATCCGTTTCTATCGACGTCATTTTATATAATCAATATATAACTATATAGAGGAAAGAGAGGATTGATAAAATAATGGATCATGTTGACGAATGGTTCGGACGAATCGAGAGTAAAAAAAAAAAGAAAGAAAAAAAAAGAAGCTAATATTTTTGCGTATACCTTTTCGCGGGATCGCAAACACCGCTTTGTTTCAAATCCTGTGCTTGCCCTCTTTTTCGATAAGTGTACTTACATACGCCCCTCCCCCTCCCCTTCGCTCGGGAAACGCGTGACGCACGCCAGAAATAGAATCGGTAAATTTTTCCGTTTGTCGAGCGCGCAACGATCGGAAATCGAAGCGGGGAGAGGGAGGGAGATGGAGAGAGAGAAAGTAGGAGGAATGGTCGAGTAGTACAATAAACGCTCCATCTCGTTCCTCGAATAGCAATGGATGGAAAGTTGTGATGAACGCGTAACGGTGATCGATCGTAGATCGCACGAAACCCGTATTCGTTACAGATTTCCATTAAAGTACATCGCGTTCGTCGAAAGTGATATCGGATCGCTTATTTCCCATCTATTCACACCCGTTTTCCCCGTTTTTTTCCCTCGTTCCTTTTCGAGAAATTTCACGCCAACTTCGTTACGCGCATGCGTTACCGTTTCGCATATCGCGGAATCGTCCTTGAGAGACATGTCACGTGGTCATCGCTCGAGGGACTTTCAAGCGTTTGTCCTCGCGTCGCTCGAAGCCGTGTCTCGCCGCAGCAAAGAAAGAGAAGGAAGGAAGGAAGGAAGGAAGTTTATCAGTGTTCCATTGAGCAGATTATACCGCCTTGTTAGAAGAAAGAAGAGGGGAAAAAAGAAAAGGTATTCGATTGGACGGATTGGGAAGAAAGAGATCAAGTTGGAGGATTTTCGAAACGGTGAAAGGAGAGAGAGAAAGAGAGAGAGGGCTTTTGACTCTGTATTTGGATCTGTCGCTTGCATTCCCATCGCTGCCCGTTACCTGTCTATCTCGCCTTTCGTTCCCACCAATGGGACGCGACACTGCGTCTTCTCGACTTTGGGGCGAGTTTGCCGCGTCTCGTCCTGCGATCATGCATTAAATAAGCGTCTGCGCTTCCGTCCCAGGTTTCGCGTCCACGAACCATTCCCTTTGCTACGATAATTTTCGTCCACGCGAGGCATACGACTTTAGATATAACCTAAAATCGATCGAATTCCAAAGTGTTCGTCGTGTTCCAAGTTCGACTTGTTCTCAATGTGTCTGTTTCGTTCGATAAATGGATTCTAACCGCAAAATCGCGAGAGTGCGTAGAATCAATGTGAAAATCCAAAACGATGAACGACTTTGAATATCGCAGAAATGTGGTGCTTGAATTAAATTATTTATTCGAAGGGTAATGCATACAGGACTGTGTACAATATTATGAGCTTCGAGCGAACGAATGGTGGTTCACTTTAACCGTTCAATCGATTGTATCATTGCTGCGGATTTCATTCGATCTCAATTCTATTGAAATTTTATTCCAATTGATTCGATCTAGAAGCCTGTCACGAGCCTTCGTTTCTCCTCGTCGATCATTATTTTTTGTGAAAAAATAGAAAGAGGAAGTTAGGTGAACCTATAATAATTAATAATAAGTTACTTCTTAATAATTTATCGTTCAAAACATAATAATAATCGCGAATAAAACGACTGAAGTTTATAGCTACGAATAAATATTATTTATTCAATTTTTTAATACTTGCACGCAAGTATGAAGCGGTCATTACTGTTTTATCTCCGTCTAAATTGAAGAAAACATTGGAGAATTGTATCCGCATTGTCAAACTATTGAAAATAAAATAAATTTGGCCGCTTCACTTGCGAATCTTTGTTTTGTCGATCGAATTTACTTCGCGATGGAATTTATTCGCGTTACCTACAAACGATGGCTTTAATATCTCTTTCTGATATTGAATGGACTCGTTATGATAAAAGTAGGATGAATCGGAATTCCCGTTTGGAATCGGCGTCTTTTGCGTCTCGATTTTTCCGGTTAATTTCCACGATTCGACGGTTGGCCAACGGTTGGAAAGCGTGATAAGTAAAGTAGCTCTCATCCCAGTTTGCAAAGTTTTCTCGAATGGCAGAGCGGTACGCGACGCCCAACCGATTCGCAATCTTGGCGAAAAAAATTTTCTTTTAACAAACCTCCCTCGGACGGATACCGATCGATCGGTCTCACCACATTGAAATCGAGGTTACAATTTTCTCCGATCCTCTTTTAACTTCGAGTGTGATTTATAAATCACACGCTAAAATTACAGCCAGAGGCGGATCTGATATATAAACAACACGTTAATTTTGATATAAACATAGTGAATACGAATACTATTCTAAATATTTTAACGAACAACTTATGACAACTTATTATCTCGGAAAGTAATAAATATTTTGAATATACATGGTGTTGAACAGCCGTTTTATTTTAGTAAAATAGTAAAATATATATAATTTAGTAAAATATATTTTTTTTCGTTCTTTTTTTTTTCTGTTTAAAGCGATCGGCTAAAAGTAGCCGCAGTTTAAGCGGTTGACTTTTTCCACGGAGAAGAAAAAAGTTTTTCCTCGCGAGAATTAAGAAAAAAATAAAAGAAAAAAAAGAAAAAGAGGCGGAGAAGCTTCTCGAGTCGAAACTCGATCTCGTATTTTCTCGTCGAGACGAAGAAGAAAGATGGGATCGGAACGGTTGGAAAAGTTGGAGGCGTTGTTCGTTAAACGCGCGATTTGTCGGCCAATTATCAGACGGAGATCTGAACGGTGGAACGGAGAAAGGAATCGACGTTGGACGCGTTTGCGCGCGCGATGTCTGTCTGGAACAGGACATCGTCGGCTAGGTTAGGTCTCCGGGAGAGTGAATCGGGGGAGGGGAGGAGAAGGCGGGAAGCGGGAAATTAGCTGTTCCCACGATAAATTGGAGTTTGCGATTTTCGTTTTGCGGTCGTCACGTCAACGTCACGTCCCCGGTGGCCATTCCCCCCCCCCCCCCTTCCTATCCACCTCCACCCGACCTATTTACCAATTTCTGATAAATTGAGTTTCGTCCTCCGTATCGCATCCGTTTTCTATGCCAGTGGACCCGGCGAACGTTCAACCTCGTCCGTACGAACGCTGCCCACCGACCGTCCAACAATCTGCCGTGCCCCCAACTCCGGATTTATCGGTAAAAATCTGCAGATATTTAAAACCGGGCTATTATTCGAGCGAATAGATGAATAAATATATCTCCTATACTCTTAGAAATCGTTTATAAGGTTTTTCGTCTTAGATCGGATTAGAAAATTCGATTTTCGATGTTCGTTTTCCCTCGGTGCGGAAATAAGATGCCTTTCGAACGGTTTATAGATCCGATCTGTTTTTCGATTTCGTTGCGAGGTAACATTTTTTTCTTCTCTTCGTTTCAAAACCGAATTCGAACGAAGGAGAATTCACGATTTTAGCTTAGATAGGGTTTAGATTTAAAAAGAAGTGGAGCATGTACGTGAACGACGTTGTCCGCGCGAAAAACTGTGCGAAAAATATGGCACAAAACGATCGAACGACCACGTCGCTCGGCAATATTCCCGAGCTCGACTTTCCTTTCGAAAGGATTTTCGAAAGGAAAAAAAAAAAGAGGAAAGGACGAATTATTGGCGATATCGACGAATCGAATTTTTAGAAAATATGATGAAAATATGACTTTATACGCAATAGGATACGAAATACGTTTTTCTTTTTTCTTCATTTATTATTCGAATCCGCCTCGAATATCGCTTATTCGCGTTATTCGTTCGTTGATATTCGATCGGTATCTTTCGTGGAAGCACACTGCCCCGCGCTGCTTTAATATCGCCCTATCTCGCGATAGAAGCCGGCCGACTGCGTGCATTCACGCTCGCCGTCCCGCCAGTGATTCGTAATTTAACCGACACTTCGCTCTTTTAAACCTTACACGTTGCGAATCTTCCGAATTTCGCGCGAAAAATTTCTTAAGACGTCGAATTTCGTGGTTCGAGTCGAGATTCAATCTCGTATTAATTTTTTGCAGAGCGCAAAAGAAAAAGAAGGAAAAGAAAAAAAAAGATCGATAATATAAAATTTTTGGCGAGCTTAGCCATTAGGTCGGGTGCGGAAGGCACATTAATGAAATGCGGCGCGGGCAATACGCCGTGGGAGATGTATGAAATTTCGCGTGTGTACACACGCGAAACGGGAAATTCCTGCGGAATGGCATCATTCAATTTAACGCGGTATATCAGGGCCGCGGTGATTTAATGCGTGCTCGAATGCGTTAATATATCGACAACTGGTTCGATTAAGGAAAATTGAATTCCCCCTAGTTGCGCGGCTTTAATTTCGCGTCAACGGTTACAATGAAAGCGGCTCGGAGATTATATGCTCGACGATTTCGCATTTCGACGATCAAATTCGTCGCGTTGGAAAATATATCCTTACTTACTTACTTACTTACTTACTTACTTACTTACTTACTTACAGATTTAACGAAAATACAAATTCGCTCGTATCCTTTCGTCATTCGATGAATATCGAGAGAATGCTCGATTTTTTTTTCGAGAATTAATTTTACAACACAAATTAAAATTAGCCGAGCGAAATTAGCGGCCAACTGTTGGATACGAATCGATCGATATTCGAGGTTGAAACGCGTCGAGCCGATGGATGCCAGCGAAGCCAATATCGCGAGTAAACAGGCGTTTCGGATACACAGGACACGATACAACGCGAGCTATTTTTCAAAACATCGAAGAAGATAGTTTTCTAGTAGTTTGGTGAAAATATTTTCTACTCCCGAAGTCTATGCCAAAGTCGTTTGTGTGCACGTATTCGTTTCTGTATACGCGTTCGTATAGGCGAGCCGCTTTGCTCGGGAATTATTCGATTCGTTCGAAAAGGGAAAGGAAGGGGGGAAAGGCTGGAAACACGTACACGGAGAATACACGCGCGCGCATTTGCCCCTTTAACGGGCAAATCTTGCCGATCGGAATAATATTGCCGACGGTTGAAACGCTATTCAACCGGGGATATTAAAATTTGAAGAGCATTTACGGCGAACCTTTGTCGGGATTCTGACCGAGATTCTTCGAAGGAGGAAGATAGAGAGGAGTTATTTCTACGTGGACGACGGAACGAGCGCGCATAGCTTCGCGTCTATAGGTAGATAGATGTCGCACGAGTCGCACTGTCGTATTCTCTCCGTTATTTCATATCCTATATATATATATTCCTATATATACATATTCCTTCATGGAGAAATATTCCCGCTTGTTCGAATCTCGCCGCCTCGCGGCGTAAAATTGTTAAGATAGTCGCGGTTGAGAGAATTTGCAGAAATATGGAAAAATTATATTAAACTTTTCGTCGAAATTCGTGAATAGGAGAAAGAAAAGATAATAAAAATACGAATATATATATATATTCTTCTTCGTTCCATTGCATCTATAATTAAAATATTATTTTAAAGTTAGGTAAACTATGTTAAATTAAATCGATACCGCGTATCCATTGTTCCAGCACTTTTTCAAGTTATTTCGATCGCTGTATCCGGTTACAGATCCATGGTTACACCAGCTGCGAGAAAGAAAGAAAGAAAGAAAGGGAAAAAAAGGGAAATAACAAACTAAAAAACTTTTTTCAACTTTTAACGAGAGAACGGTCTCTGTCCGCTCTTATTTTCCTTCATACGACCAAGTATATTTAACGACCGCAACTCGACCGAAAGATATTGCAAAAAAGATGGAGAAAGATAGCTAACCACAAGGTTATTTTCGCGAGTTTCGTCGAAGCGAAACGTTCGGTTCGAGTGGAAATAAGGAACGACGGACGACTGTTGATCCGAGAGAGAAAGGAAATTGGCGGCACCGTGTACTCGTTGGTTGATTAAACGATGGAAGGTTAAGTACAAGACGGTGGGATCGGTGGCGAGCAAACGGTTTTCAGGAAATATCGTGAATTGCGGAGTTCGATGGAAGACAAACGGTTCGAACGTTTGGACGTGGATGAACACGGTTCCGGGAACACGGGGCCGGTAATCCCCGATAGAAGAGGAGGGAGGAAAGAATATTTGTTCCAGGGATTGAAGGCCAAATTACGAAAGAGCGGAGGAAAAGGAAAATCGAGACGACGCACAGTGCGCAGTTCGAATAATAGAAGTGGACAAAAATTATTTTTCTCCCGGTTTCGAGCTTATTATGGAGATTTAATTTTTAGAAGAGATACTGCTTTTTATTGTAATTTATTATTTCATTAAAAATATGAATAAATATATATATACAAAAAATTAATATTTAATTAACATTTAATTAATATAGAGTTAAAAAAATGCATAATAATCGACATATAAAAAAAAAAAATATATATAAATATTTGTGATTATGAATTGTATGAAATATCTGCGTGGCAATTAACTAGAAAACGTTTCGATAAACTGGATCTCGAAAACGGTATTCTAAAGAAATAGATATTGAAGACAAAATACTTGTTAAAAGAAGAAGTTACGGCTATTTGCTACGGGATGGACCAAATAAATGGGCTTACAAACTGTGATAATTTGATAAAATAATATTAAAATTATAAAATGAAAAAAGCACTGTAAGAGAACTCTGTAAAATAAATTAAAATTAATTTATCAATGGCTGAATTAACCTTTTAACATCGGGTACTTTTAGTACAGCCAATCGCTCTAAACGCAAATCATAATACTCTTAGAATATGGTTGTTCATCACCATAGTATTCAAAAGTATTTATTGATTTCTGAAAGAATAATCAAAATATTTAGAAAAGTATTCTTCAGACTCTATGTTTACATTAAAAACATGTTATTTATACATATCCATCTCTGGCTATAGTTTTAATATGTAGTTTTATAAATCACACTCTCAGTTAAAAATTTAAAGAATCTGCCAAGTGACAGCCCGTTTATCATGATAAAAAAATAATTTCTATTTTTATTGCGTGAGAAACCTAAAAAAAAAAATTATTAACGAATCATTGCATCGTGTGACATTTCCAATACAAAGAAGTAATTACTCAAGTAATTAAGTTTAATTTAAGTTTAATTTAAGTTACAAAAAAATTATTTAAATTAAATTAAAAGTAAATGATTAAAATTCGAATAAATTTTTCAGAATATTTCTCACCTATTGAAATGATCCGATCACTTATCCGATTAGTTCTATGCCTATATATACCCATATATATTTTGTTTAATCTGTAAACAAAATATTTTGTTTAAAAAAGAGGATTTAAAATTTTAACGTATAATTGTTACACGTTACAATTGAAACAATCGTTCTTTATTTATTCATTTGAAAATGAATTTCATCCGGTTGATTTACGTTATTCGAATCATTGTGCCACGTTTTGATCGCAAATTTAATAAGGTAAAATTAGGAAAAAATCTATTCATCCTTTTCTTTTTTTTTTTTCTTTTTTTTTCCCTTTTCGAAAGATCCTTTCGTGCGACCAATTTCCGCAACGAACGACTTTTATATTTTAAATTGGCTAAGAGAAATATTTTATGCCTTTAATACCGTTATTTGCTTATTTCGCGAACTGGTTTTACCGTCCCGGAAACTTGTTGGATTAAAATATTTAGCTCAAAGGGGAGGAGGGGGAAGGAAGAGGAAACCGGGAGAGGAGAGAAGGGAAAAACGGTTTAACGTTCGGCCGACTTTTAACGAAAAGATTAAAATCAAGGTCTCGCGATCGACGTGAAATCTCGCGAGAAAAAAAATGATTTTCGTCCTTCGAAAATCTCGAGAAGGAGAGGATAAAAAAAAAACGCGAACATAATTTCATAAGCGATGAGATCGAGAGGATGAGGCCTCGGTGGAAATAGCGGATGCGTAAGGCGAATGAAGTGAAACCGAGCTGGTATCGCGTTAAAATTTACATAACACACCGACCAACTCTAAACTCCTGTTGCATCCGCTCTCGATTTACCTCTGAGCGCAAACACGGATGTATAATATATATTTTTATACCGTTTACTTATCGTCTTTTCCCCCATTTATTCTCCATTTTTAACGTCCGTGATTCGAATTCAAACGAGAGCCGATATCGAATTTTGCTGAAAAAGACGAGAGAGAGAGAGAGAGAGAGAGAGATGATTAAAGACGCGTTAGGCGTGCTGGAAGTTGACCGGTGCTTTAAATCGCGGTCATTAAGTCAGTTCCCTTTAGTTTCGCTGAAAGCGGAGTCCTAACGAAGGAACAGCCAGACGCGCGGATTAAGTTGATCATAAATGATTAACGACAGAGAGTTCCGCACCGGTTCCGACGAGCCGCGTCTTAACAACGAGCCATCAACTTGAGCAAAGTTTCGAAACGACGATGTTACTTTGCGAACGTCTGCCGTTCGCGTCTTGGATCGTTTCTATTCCCACAGCGCGCAAACCCGTCCCCACACGAATACCTAACAGTCCTGGTTATCGTCGCGTTCGTAGATCGCATGCGCGAAACTTGCAAATTTTGTTTTTGTAACTGGGAATCGTCGGCGGGGCAAACGATTATCCTCCTAGATAAAAGTGGAGGAAAGTTCTCGAATTCGCAACAATTATTCGTACACTCGTAGAGAGGCGAGGGGGAAAAAACGAGATTTGCCGACGTTTGAACTCGAGATTATCTCCGAGGTTTTCCACGAGAGATGAAGGGAAACGCGGTTTCGGTTCATTAAGAAGCATCTCTGGCGATGTCCCTGGCCCGAGATTGCGCGCCGCGGTGTAAAAATATCTCTAACGAGCGACCGTGTCTGTTGGCTCGGGGATTTCCACTTCTCGGGAAAACACGATTCTTTCTCTTCTCTTTTCCCTTCCTCCTTCTTTGCTTCTTTGCTTCTTTGCTTCGAACGATCTTTCAAATTTCAAAGAAGACTCGGAAGAAGGAGAGTTATTCTCAACGGTCATCGATAATTCAAATGGGACCGAGACTGGTTTCGAAAAAATGTCGGCCGTTTAGTCAAGAAGAGAGAATATATATATACGGTGGTATAAATCTTGGATATATATTTCGCGAAAACTCTGGTCCGAGGGTTTGAAAGGAGAAATTTGTCGGTATCGATAAAACTCGTTTCTTATCGATGTTCACGATGCTAGCCAACCGACCAATAACGGAAGTGCTCGTACAATACCGTCACACGAACCGGACGAGATGCATGCCACGAGTCGCATTCGTCACCCGACCTCGTCTCTTGTCTATCGCTCACTTTTCCAATACTACTCTCTCTCTCTCTTTCTATCTCCTTCCAACGCGATACTCTTTCGACTTTCGGTTATATATCTTTTTGCCCCGCTTAGTTCTCGCGAGGTGAGATTCCGGTCAACCGATTAATTCGAGTACGGTCGAACGGAAATGATCGGGGGGTCGGTCCTCAGAGAAGGAAGTAATAACGCGTTTGAAAGGGAGGATTGGATACGTATTGGGTACGAAAATGGAGAATGGAACGGGTGGTGCGTGGAGCGATCAGTTGGATGAAACACGATGCACGTATTCCCGTACGTGCGATGCTTGCCCATTCTGGACAAGAATACTCTGACAAATATCGCCGATATCGGAAGGGAAAGCGTACATGACATAAACAAGATTCGTGCTCGGCGTACGGGAACGAGAACAAAGACACGGATACTCGTATTTCTTCGACTTTGCTTTATTTTTTCCTTTTTTTTTTCGGGATCACGAATACCATCTTTTGATTTTTTTGATAATCTTTTTTTTTTTTTGCATTCGTGCGAACGGATTCGTGAGATCTCGCGACTGGGCGTTGCGCCATACCGACGTCGAAATAAAGAGGAAAGGATCGAGAAAGGAGTGCGAACGAAGCGTAATAACGCGTAACGTTCGCGTTGCTACCGCTTTATTGCCGATGCCGTAGTTACAAGAGCGACCGTTTTACGAGCGATGCGCTACCATCGCGACCATCCAATACCGAGCGAAACCAAAGTTATCGCCATTTTCTTTCCTTTCTTCTTTCCTTCTCTCTTTCTCGATAGGATCGGCCTACTTCTTCGGTTGCTTCGAATTCCGCTCCGTGTGCCGAGAATTACCCTCGTACCCTCCTACCAGCCAATAAGCGTTTGCTGGTCCCGTACGTTTCGGACGAAACAAAAATCCCCTCGATTCTGTCGATCGTATCTCCAATGATACAATAGCAGAAATAATTTTCCCTCCGATCAGTGGCCAAATTAGCTCGAAGGTAAGAAACGGAATTGCAGTAGAATCGGTCCACGCCTTTATCCCAGAGGGAATTGATCCGTCGCCAAACGAAACGTCGTATTCGTACGATGAATTCGAGCGATGAATCGAGTCCTTTCTCTCTTTCTCTCTCTCTCTCTCTTTCTGCTTCCGCGTCGTTGATTCGTACCGGTTCGGGAATATTTCTCCGCGCCTAGCCTCCAGCCAATATCCCCACCCCATAGTTATCGTGTCTACTTAATACTTTACGATCCCGATAGGTGTCTCCACATTGAAAGCTTTACGATTGTTCTAATACCATTTTTCCATGATACCGTAATACTATTTCTCGGATATATAAACTTTCGATTTATAAAGAACATCTTTCGAACGGAAATACAGGCGTATTTACATCTAACGAGTGAATTTCATCGGTTAAATTACGCGAATCTAAACTGCACACCATCGCGTTTTATACACGCGCGATGCGTTTAGCTAGGATTGTCAGGCTGAAGTGACACAATCAGCACGGGCATTGGGCTCGTTAGTTTCGGCTCGCACGGGCTGCTCTGGAAATACGCATCGAATTACCGTTCATCTATCGTGACAATTTTTATCGTTTAATTTTTTTCTCTTTTTTTTTTCTTTTTTTCTTTCTTTTTTTTCTTTTTTTTGGATTCATAGCCCAGCCGTCGAATCAGCCGTTGATCCAACCGAGAAAATAATTCGAATCCGATAGGATTGGTGGTAGCGATGTGTACAATACGAAGTCGAAACGTATTTACACGAGAAATTTTCAGAAACTAATGCCTCCGTTTGTCATTTTCACCCGAGGCATTCGTTTCCCCCATTCCACGACACACTCGAGGCACATTCGTCTTCTTAATCCACGGTGGCGGCCACTCAAATTTCCCTCTCTCCGCGATATTTTTCATTTTCGAGTTCCGCGGATTTACTTATCGTTGTTTCGCAAAACGCGCACGAATACCCGGGGATTCCGCTCATCCTTTCCGCCGTTCTCCTCATCTTGACAGATCCGAACAGCGGATGTGTAACTTTTCTCGCGCGATAACCGTACCGTGAAACGAGCTTTTTTGACAGAATTGCCAATGGCTGGCGTGGTTGACACCACGCTCCACCAACGTGGATCAAAATGCACGCTCTCCCAAGAGCTCGCCAACTTTCTTTGTTTCTCCTTTGTTCGCCTGTCAGATGATCGAGAATTTTCTTTCGACCAAGTTGATCGGTCTTTAATCGTTCTTATCGACCATTTTATTTTTATATGATATCGGAAGGAACAGACGGAAAAGGAAACGAGAGTCGTCGCGTTTCCAGGAATCGTCCGCTAAAGTTTCGCTACTTTTATTCTCGTGGATCGAATTAAATTTGAGAGAGTTGTTCGGAAACGTGGCGGAATAGCGATGGTTCTTTGTCTCCTCCTCGTTCCTTCGTCGAAGAAAATGCTGAAAGAATGGAAAGGAAATGGGGAAGGGGATGTGGAGTTCGACTCGTATCCCGGGACGTGGTGTTCGACGTCGCGTAACATCGTTCTGGAGGAAAAAGTGGCGAAACTTTGAAAGTCCAGTTCCAGATCGTTTTCTGGCCGCGAAATTCGTGTTCACGCGCGATTAATGGATTTTTTTTCGCGGAAATATTTTTTTTTCTTAATTCTTTCCAGTTTCCATCGCTTAATCCTTGGAAAGAAAAGGTGGTCGGTGTTGCGGCCGACCATTTATCGATCTATACTCGGCTCTCTCGCCCACCTTTCCCGTTCGTTTCGCATCCCCCGCTTCGCTCTACGCGAGACGGATACTTGCTTAATGCACGAGTTCCATTCGTGCCGGCAGTTTACGAGCAGCTTAGAACCACGAGTACCAAATTCCACGTCTCGCTCGACCAAATTGAATTCGCCCGTCCGAGGAAACGTCCGTCGCGTTCGCAAAGTCCAGTTCCTTCCATCCTAACCATCCTCGCTTCCAGAAACTCGATTATCAAATACCCTCCTCCGCAACATCTATCCAAACCGTCTTACCTTTTCCAATATTCCTGTATATATATATATCTTTCACCATCAAACTTAATTAATTGAAATATTTTTATCTCTCCTGGAAATTGTTTCCAGTCATAACATTATTTTTCCGTATGAAACTTGGAAACTTCTCTTTCCTCTTTCGAGTGGGAAGGATGCTTGCCTGTGTTTCGATCGCTTTTCGCGAGATGTCGTACGATCTGACTCACTAACATACTCTTCACTGCTGAAAGGAAACGCCTATTTTTACATCTGTGTTTCTACCATGGTGTTTATCACATATACTAATTCAAACAACGATCCGTGTCCAAACTTCGATGCATTAGCGTAGACATAAAATACAAAGAATTTTAACGTATTTTTCATATACATACGATTTGTATTCGAATAGTTAAAATAATAATTATACAAATAATCTAAACGTATTATTAAAATAATTAATAGTTTCGAAAATATTTCAACTCATGGATGATTATCTTAACTTAACTTCGTAAATAAAAATAATTTTTACGATTTTAAATATTCAAATATTTCTTTTACTATGTAACGTATAGTCAGGATTGTCAACAAAGCGTCTGAAGTGGGGATAGACGGTTCTAGCGAAGAACCCCTCTTGCCCCTGCGCCATTTCTCGAAAGTATTTCTCTTCAGCAGCAGTAAACTGTACGGTTTTTTTGGTCACATATATACGAATACAAAACAACGATTCGTATCTAAATATGCATTAACGTAGGTACAGTATCAAGAGAATTTTAACGTATAACGTATAAATATAAAAATTCTTTTATTTCTTATAATATAATTACAATTTGAATAGTTAAAATAATAATTGTATGTATGCGAATAAGCTAGACAAAATAATTAATAATTTGAAAAATATTTCAGCTTCCAATTTCCCTTGGATGATTATCCTAACGCGAATGAAAATAATTTTTACGATTTTAAATGTTCAAATTATTATTCGTTTTTCATTATTTATCCGGATATATCGGTTGTACGAAATGTATCGAGCGAAATCAAAAACTCGTGATCATGATTTTCTTCGAATAATAAATTAGGAGAGGAAATTAGGAGAAGGGCAACGCTTCTCGAGAGAAGTATTCGAATTACGAGAGGAAAAGTCTCGAAGGGGAGTAAAAATTGCGTGGAACGCGAAGTATTCAAGTTCGGTGAGGCGACAGTAACAGTAGTGGAGGGGGAGGAAAGAAGCAGAGGAAACGTCCGAGACGTTCCCCGCGGCAAAGTACGAGGAGTAGAATTTTGACCCCCTTGGGGAACAAAGTTGTACTTTTGTTACGCCAAAAATCAACCTCTCCAACCGCTCTTTGTTTTTCTTCTCGGTGTGATAAAAAATTCAACGGCTCGATCCCGAGCTTGGCGAACAACCCGATTCTCAACGGGTTGAATTTTTACGTCTTCTCTCTTCCCCTCCCTCCCTTTATTCCCTTCTTCGGTGGACCGTTACACGGTAAAATTTCCATCCCGGATCGCAATATACGAAAGAAAGAGGAAGATGGCCGAGAGATCGACGCGTTCTACCTATTCCTCGGATACGTCGACGACTCTACGTAAACTTAATCGTTCGGTTTTCTTTTTCTTTTTTCTTTTTCTTTTTTTTTTTCCCCTCGACAGAGACGAGAAAGAAAAAACGACGGAAAACTTTGAGATAGAATATGGAAAAGGAAAAGGAGAAGAAGGAGGAGGAAAGCGCGATATTTCCAGCGGATATCGCCACTACCGAGTTTCCTATCGCATAAGGGATTCCTTTGAGCAACAGAAGATTCGTAGCGGGAGAAAAATTACAATCCCCGTTTCTTCCTTCGGGATCTTATCTCTCTCTCTCTCTCTCTCTCTCTCTCGAGCTCAAAGGTACACGGAATATCCGTTGGATGTCTGACAGGTCGAACTGGTCGGGCTGGTAGCGGAATCCTAATACGATTTCGAAACCCATTTCGCAGAGAGAGAGAGAGAAAGAGAGAGAGCGGGGAGCGGGTGGAGGGGAGAGGGTTAAAGGTTGGCCGAGCACCGCTGGCAACTTCTCTCGTAAATCAATCGAATCGCGTCGATCCCTCGCCAACGTCCCGGTAAAAAAGATTACACTCGCCTCTCTCTCCCACCTCTCTTCTCAACGTGTTCGTGTTCGTTCAGGGATGGGATGGGACGGGACGGGAAAGACACCGGATTCCAAACATTGTTCGCGGATCGTTAAAGAGGCCACGCCTCCCCTCGGCCTCGATCTCGGCCTCTTTCATTTTTAATGCAAACCTCGCAACAGGTGAGCGTGTTTTGTCGCGCGATTTAACGTAACGAGTTCCTCCTCCTCCTCCTCCCCTCCCATTTCCTCACTTTCACATTTTCCCAACTTTCTTCAACCTCCCCCCCCCACCGATAATTTTCAATTTCGAACGAATTCTTAAACTTTGCCCCTCCCCTCCAAGTTGGGCTGGAGTTGGGAACCCGAGATTACGAGAACGGGACGCGATCTTTTTCACGCGGGTGAAAATTACTTCTGAGATCCTCCGTTCCGAGACTCTTAGAGAACGAAGTTAATTTCGAGAATATTCGGGGCGACGATTTTCGAGAAATCGAGAACGCATGGTGGTCGGGGAGAAAAAGAGAAAAAAAATCGAGAAATCCTCGCCACTTTCGCTTTTGTCCTCTTTCATAAATATTGAGGCGAATATGAGATCTGCCACCTCGAACGATCAAAATTTTTTCTATATTTATCACAATTTTCCTCGATATCTTAAAACTTAGAGATTTCTTCGCATTTGGAAAAAAGAAGCAACAACTCTCTCTCTCTCTCTCTCTCTCTCCATCGACGTTGAAAGGACAGAAAGATAGAATATCGAACACCTGTGTTTCTAGAAAGAGAAAAACTCGAGAGAGGAGGCAATAAAAAAAAAAGGAGGAGGGAAGGCAACGAGGCAATGTTAAATTGATCGCGGTGGAAGAAAGAAAGAATAGAGGATGAAAAAAGAAAGAAAGAAAAAAAATGTCGAGGCAGCTTCTTCTCTCTTTGCGTTACGCGTTAACCCGTTTCCGACACTCGAAGTAATTACGACGAGATATATCGTTGGTTCCGCTCGAGGCACGATTAACCGGCTTCAAAGGAGCTTTTTTTTCTCCCTCCCACTTTCGCGAGACCGCTCAAAGCTCGTCTCCGCCATCCCCTTCCTCCGACAGAGGAAGAGAAAATTTCCAAAAAAAAAAAAAAAAAAAAACTAAGAAAAGAAAAAACGGAAAAGAGAATTCATTCGACCCTGATTTCCGATTCGATTCTTGGTCGACCCAGAGGCCAGATTTCTCTCATCCTTCGAGGCACGAGATTACGAGGTGGATCTCGAGCTCGTTTCTCGCGGTTTCGGACGAGACGAATTCTAACGGGAGATCGATTTCTCCTGTGGCCGCGAGATAAACGAGGTAGAGGAGAGAATAAATTCGTGACCTCGAGAAGCGAACTCGCGTGTGCCAAAACAAGAAAAAAAAATAAAAAAAAAGGAAAAAGAGCGGGATACATGCGACATGAATATTCAGCAGGAACGCAGGACGAAGTTTTTAACTTATCCGACGGTCTATTAATCTTGCGGCGCCGTCTACTCTTCACCCGCCGCGATATTCATAATGACGGCAGTCCGTCGATTATGCATCGTTGACGCGTAACGACGTTCATTGGCCGAGTTCACTGTCTTTCTCTCTCTCTTTCTCTCTACCTAACGCTTCGATAATATCGATCCTCCATCTCGAGACTTACTACCGAGACGATAGTCCCTCTCTTTCTCTTTCTCTCTCGCGCACGCGATTAACTCTCGCTCGAATTTTTCGAGCGAAACTCGATATACTTCGTACATCGGATACACGTGTGCGTTCGAGTTGGAAAAGAGAGGGGAAGGGGAAGTTGGAGGGAGGAAGGGAGAGAGAGAAAGGTATAGGTTTAACGAGATCGATCGAGCCGCAAAGCGGTTCGGTAACCGAAGGAGAGGAAGGAACGAAGGGACGGACGTGTTCCGGAGACCCGGCGCCACCGAAGCACCGAGTCCAGTCGTGTTAACATCGGTTTAATGGCGGCCCGTTAAGGGGGCCGGGCGAGCTTTAAGCGGTGAAATAAACCATCCTGATGCTCCTGGTCACGGAACCGTCCTTTCTCGCTCCAACGCCTCGTCCCCCTTCCACCGCATCTTGAGCAACCCGTTGTTTCTCTCTTCTAAGGGGGAGGGGCGAAAGGAGAGGGGAGAGAGAAAAAAACTCCGAGGAAAAAGAAAGAAAGAAAGAAAGAGAAGTATCCCAAGTTTGGACAACTACTAAAGTCGAAACTTGACTTTTATTCTTCTTCCAAATATCCTTGCTCTTTGATCTGTCGCGCCGTACGACTACAGGGATTTTAGTTAACGTGCTCGCCGTTCGAGAATAAGGAGCTCTGGTATACGCACGAGATAAAAGGGAAGGGAGCATCGGTCGTGTTAACATTCGCTTAACGGCGCGACATTTGTAGATCCTCCATCTCCTCCTTCCCAGATATACCACTCTTTCCGACACATTGACTTTTATCGCGCCAGATATATTTCTTTCTCTCTCTTTCTCTCGCTTCTGCGTCTAGACGAAAAAAGTTCTATCGAGCTCTCCCGCGTAAACGTTTATCATCGCTCGTGACGTTCGATCTCGCGAACGATTCGACACGACGCGAGAGGGCGACTCGTGTCGGTGAAAAGCGAAAGGGTCGACGAACTTTGAAAAAACGTTACATTCCCTTTTTCCTCCTTTTCTATCCTTTATTAATTTGCCGAGAAAATCGGAAGGAGATGAAATTTCAGGACGATCGACGAAAGGGTTGGCCTCGACTCGCTTCGATCTCTTGTTTTACTTGCCGCTCGGTTTTCATGGATACGAATTAATTCGCGCCACGATTTGCCAAGTCTGCCATTTATCCGTTTATCGAATATCGGGTAAATAATCGCCGTATCGTATTGTCGATCGAGACCGAATCAACGACGATTTTCCAGACGATTTTCCAGACGATTTTCCGTGAATTTTCGTTCCGGTAAAGTTCTTAAAATTCTTGAAATGACTCGAAATAATTTCACGTACGAATCAACGTGTAAAACTTTTGTATTCTGATATTTTTTTTGTACAACATGTCTTTGCGTGTATAAAAAGAAAGAAAACGTTGAATATTAAACTTTCGTGCGATACAAAGGAATCGCCAATATGCATCCTCGGTTTGTCAGGGCAAATATCACAATAACGTGCTCTCATTCACCGTCTATTATTCTTATTTTTCATCTTCTCTTGCTACATTTTCCTTTTTTCGTCAATTTCTCAACGAATAGAAATAATTTCGTTATTCAATAACGAAAAACTCATCTTGAACTAATATCTCAATAACGTGCTCTCACATTCATCTATTATTCCTATTTTTCACCTTCTCTTATTACATCTCTATTTTCATCGCTATCTTCCTTCTCAATTTTTTATCAATTTCTTAACGAACAGAAATAATTTCGTTATTCGATAACGAAAAATCAAATTCATCTTCCCTCGAGCTAATTTCATTTTACAAAATTCCATGCTTACAAAACTGAAAAATTTTGAAAATTATATTTCTATTTCCACTACTGTCAAATTCGGACCAACGCCGAAATTATTCGCTTTATAAGAATAAACGCGAAGAACTTATGAATCTATTTATGAAACGATATTTTAAAAAAAAATCGAGCATAAATAAATTATTGTTTCGAATCGAAAAGTCATCTCTCGAGTGATCGAGCATCGAAGCATGGAAAGAGTTTCGAGGAGGAGAGAAAGCACGACTCATGGTGTTTAATTCGTGTTGGTGACGCGAAAATCGAGCGACACGTAGTTTTAAAAGTTGGGATTTCGACTCTTTCGAAGTTAATCAACTCCCCACGATCCAACTACCTCCCGTCCTCGAGGTTTCTCGATTCACCGTGACGCGGTCGCCGATACTTATTTCCTTCCTTTTTTCTTTCTTTCTTTCTCTTTCTCTCTTCGAGCAAGATTTATCTAGGTGTCGGGCGAAAAAAGAAGGAGAGGGGGAAGGAGTGGAGAGGGAAGGCGGAGGGGGGAGGGAGGAGAGGTAACTTACGCTCGATCGCAACGATTCTCTTCCGTACGAGTTTGTTTCGAAAAACATGGGGACCGTCTCGAGAAGAAGCCGTTCTTTCCTCGCGTCTCGTCCGTATCCCTCGTCTCCCAGGTGGAGAGGGACGAGAAAACGATTTAAGAGTTAAGTTGGCAGGATTTATGACTCGGGATAAACGGAGGAGGGGGGCGGGAGAAGAGAAGGAAACTCGAACTCTATCGAGCCACTTTGCTGCTATCGATTATCCTCTTTTCCCCGAACGCTTCTTTCCTTCCTCCCCCCCCCCCCTCCCACTCCTACGTACGTTCGAATCTGCCTCTCTGCGATCCGAAACGACACCCGTCCTGTCCGTCCTCCGCTTTATAACTTGAGGAAAGGCGAAAGTTTCAGGAACGAGATGGAATCTCATTCACAGGGCCGAATGTTCGTTTCGTTAACTGGAATGAAACTTTTTCGAGAGAGAAAAAAGAAAAAAAAAGGAAGAAAAAAAGAAGAAGGAGAAAGGAAAAGAATAGCCGGTTCGAAAAGTCATCGATGGAATAAATCGAGCGGAAGGGACGGAAAGTTTGTCGCGAAAATTTTCATAATCGGATCCCCTCCTCCTAGTCGATGTCGAAATCTCGCTCGTTATTGGATCGAACGGGAGGATGTTTCGCTCGTAGTTGGTGGCAACTTTCCCATCTCTTACTCGCGATCGTGTGATTCGCGTAACCAGAAACAGAGAGAGAGAGAGAGAGAGAGAGAGAGAGAGAGAGAGAGAGAGAGAGAGAGAGAGGTCGTACTCGCAGTTTCGGTTTTACCTCTCTCTTTAATCCTCCCCTCCTCGATTTATAGCCGCACGCGTCCAAGCCTTCGTTCCCTCTCTCCCTCTCCCGAAATCGTCCGCCTTTTCTCGCGTTTCGAAAAGTTTTGAGCGACGAATCGATGCGATGAAACGCCTTTCCCTCGATAACGCAGCGATTGGGATGGGAGGACGAAGGAATTCGTGATGATCCGTGGTTAAAATCGCGTCACGAACGGAATTACGAATCGAATTACGAATACTCCGCGTCCGCGATTACGGGCGGATTGGATGGGATGGGATAGGATGGGATGGAAAAGTCGGGCGAAAAGTTGAGATGGAAAGTTGAAGGCGACGTGCAACAACAACAAAGTTGGATCGAGATCCGGATACAACGCGGAAACGAGATACAAGTTTTTTTTTTTCTCTCCCCATCTTTTCTTCGAAACTATCGATAACTTCCATCGATTTGATTCGGCTCGATGGAGGGGAGAGAGAGGTAATCGAGAAAAATTGACACGAGTCGATTTCGGAATTAGTAGGTGTTCGCGTTAGCACTTATTACTCTCGAGAGATTTACGAGCATTTCGATTCGTTCAGTTGCCCAAAGGAGGCTTCCTTTCCCGTTTTTGATTGGCAGGCCTCCGTCGAACGTGAACAAGGAGCGATGTTTATTGGTCGACTGTTTTCGAGATAGCACCGCGTGTTCCAAATACGGCCGACGGGTGGCGTTAATTCGAGGAGGCTTGCTTTTGTATATCGTCGTCCAAACGAAAAATTTTCTTCTTGGAAGTATCGAATATTGACTATTGTTTATTGGCGAAAATTGTGACATTTTCGATTGAACTAGAAAAGATTTTTTTTGTTTTTCATAGGATATTGTCGCTTCCAAATAGAGTCTCGTGGTGATCACGTGTCATAGTTCGGATACGACGATTAGATAGTTCGTGAACGCATCGTGCTCTGAGTATCAAACACAATTGCCTGCTACATTATGAGAGAACTTGTTCTCTGATAGATAAACACGAGTAACTTATATACACTCCATACAATTATTAAACGTGCGAATAAGTTCTTTCCAGATTCAAGATTTTATAACGCAAATTAGATTACGTCGCTAATTCTAATCACCGAAATTACACGACCAGGAAATAATTCGTGCAATGATTGAGTTGTTTCTCGGGGTGTATGGCATGTGGCACTATCTTGTTGAATGGCATATCTTGTTGAAGCCACGTGTCGTCCACATCCATATCTTGCAATTTTGGATTATCATGTCGCGATAGCGAGCACGTTAATCGTTATTATCTGACCAGTCGCATTTTCGAAGAATAATGGTGCCTCCAGCCCAAACAGTGACACGTTGTGGATGCATTTGTTTTTCAACGATCACTCATGGATTTTCCCAAATGCAACAATTTTGTCGATTAACTGATCCATGAAGATGAAAACGAGCCTTCATTATTTTTAAATATAATAAATAAATAATAAATATATAATATAAATATAAATTAAATATAATAAATATATAAAATATTGCTCAACAACGGAAACGCGTTGTTCTTTCGTGTAGTGCTCTATTTTCAATAATCCTGAACTATTAACTACACTATCTTTTTTTTTTCGTTGGCAACACTTTAATGGCGCAAAATTCAAATCCTGCGTGAATTTTGGAACACCCTTTATATAACGCGATAAATCAATCTTAAACAAATATCATATATTCACTTCATATCAAAAAAAAAAAGAAAGAAACTTATGGGACACTCTAATACTATTGCGGACGTGAACAATAAAAACGGTAATGGAGAAGATCTCTCTCTCTTTTTCTCTCTCTCGTTTCGAAGCTAATAATCGCTTCGCGAAGGATTTCGAGTCGATCGAGATGACGCGTATTTAATAACGGCACGTTGCATCGGTGTCGTTCACGTCGATTGCTTCGACGTCCTACTATTTATTCGAAAGGAAATCTGTTGAATCGATTCGCGAAAACGCGACGAAATGATGGACATGGCCGAATACGCGAATGATCCACGTGTTTTTCTCGCCATCCCCTACCCATCCGTTCTAAATTTCGGAATATATGTAGGGTGCCTCGAAAATTGGATTTGGAGATTCCTTTTGTACTTAAAACGACAAAAAACATTGGTCAATGCCAGAACACGGTCGAAGCAACGCATTAGATATTATTGATTAGCGACACGATTCGATATAATTTTCAATCGATACTCGTAATAATCGCATATCGTATTTATTTTCTACGATATATCGCTTTGATTTCGAGATAGCAATAACTTGTAACGGAAGTCTGTTCAAAGGAGAAATGTCGTTCGAAATTGCCTCGAGAGTCTCCAGTTTACGAATGTTTCGATACTTTTTGGGGACACCCTGTGCACACGTATACGTATAAACTTCGATAGCAATCGGAAATGTGTGCTCGGAAAAAAAAAAGGGAGGGGAAAAAAACGAGCTGGCTCGCGGAAGCTACGTATTTCACCTTGTGACATTTTCCATCCGCACTCTCTCTCGTTTCTCTATAATAAAAACGTCGAAGCAATATCCTGCGAATAACGGATCGATTTTTATCTCGACCAAACAACCGACTAAGTTTCTTCGATCCATTGAATTTTCTTTCGATCGGTTTAAAACAATAATCAGGATTTCTTTCGTCGTCCTGCGGTAGATAATCGCGATCGATCGGGAGAAAAAAATTTGGCCCTCGCGCGTGCCTTTTCCTGCGTCGCGTCAAACTGATCCGATCGACCACAGTGAACTTCCATTAGAAAATTAACCGTGCGCGCGCGATCGAACGCGCGTTCCCGTTCACGAAACGAACGAGCGAAGGAGAATTTATCAGTGCGTCCGTGTTGCCAATAGCAGCCCGACCGTTGGAATTTTCGAAAGGAGAAACGATGAGGTGGGGGAAAAAAGATTTGCAATATGGCATTTCCAGTGGGTTGACAAGGGTTCTTGAACGAAAGGGGCAGAAGGAGAAAAACAAACGTAGCAGGAGAGAGGGGACAAGAAGAAAAGAAAGAAAGAAAGAAAGGAAGGAAAAGGAAAAAATTGAAAGGAGCGACAAAGTGGCGTTGAGAGTCTAGCTCGGTATCGGATAGAAAGAAACGTAATTACAAATAGTCGTTCCACCTTTCGTCCACGGTCGGGGACCGACTTTTCTACGTCTTTCGTCTCCCCCCTTCCATCTTCTCGTCCTTCTTCTTTTCGCCTTTTTCCAGCGACGGAAACCGCGCGACGGGTCCATCGCTGGATTCTCTCGTTCAATTTGATAAATGGCCGCACGGATTGTCCACCCATCCCGTCGTACAACAGGTAATTCCCGTGT
This sequence comes from Apis laboriosa, assembly GCF_014066325.1. Taxonomy (NCBI): domain Eukaryota; kingdom Metazoa; phylum Arthropoda; class Insecta; order Hymenoptera; family Apidae; genus Apis; species Apis laboriosa. Next base: position 705,585 of record NW_025221020.1, read on the forward strand.
TTGCCACCGGAGAGAAGAAAAATCTTCGTTGCTTTCGTCGTCTCTATCCGTCCCCACCACTCAGGATACCTTCCTCCTTCCCTCTTTGCCCGATATTCCATCATCCATTTCGTGAACCGTGGTGCGACGCGTCCAACGGATTTTTCCCCCAACCTGATTCGTTAATTCTAGCCAATCGTAGAAGGGAGAGTGACGAGCTGAGCGAATATTCGTCTCAGGATTTTGCGCATAACGGGCAGTTGGAAATATAATTTTCGATGTGGCGATACGAAATTAACGCGTTCGACAGAGGCACGCGGCGTATCGTGGACAAGTAGTGTTATTGGTTCGATGGACAGAGCAACAACGAGGAAAAGTCGAGAACACGGATATTTGACTCGCGAATGTGAAATTATTGCATGGAACGCCGTTCAACCGCAAACTCGAATCGAATACAAAGTAAATTGGCGTATATAGCTCTAAACAACAGTATGACCAATTGCTGAAAATATACATACCTATCAAATTTCATCGCTTTAATCGAATTCGCATCCCGTAAAATAAACGAAAAATTTAAAACTTCTCTTTTATCCTCTCTCTCCCTCTCTCTCTTTTTTTTATCCTCCGAATAATATTTCATCCCATATCGATCATCAATGTCGCCCTAAAATTTTTAATCCGCATCAGTGTCGTTATATTTTGTGTGACGTTATTTGGAAACGAACGACAGAGAGAGAGAGAGAGAGAGAGAGAGAGAAGTTTTATCGACCAAACGAAAAGTACGCGAAATAATGGAACGATGAATGTATCGTTAACCTGTCAGTCGAGACGATGTTGCCCCGATCGAACGGTTGCCACGCATCAATTTTAGATTCGTCCGTATGCTGTTCATTGCCCGTTTCGTTTCGCGAAATATTTGCAAACATTTTCTAAGCAACGATAATAATATAAACGTGAAATAATATACACGTTTAACGCTCCAGATTCGGTAAGTGGAAGAAGGTCCTTCTCATCGTCGACTTGTCGATACAGCACGAAATGTGTCTAGCCTTCCCATCGATCGATGATGAAACGACGATACAGCAAGTCTTCCAACCTTGGGCCGAATCTTCGAATCGATCTTAGAACAAGTTTCGAATAGTTTCGAGCGCAAGTTTGACGTGACTTTGGAACGAGCCCTCGCGATCGTTTCCCCCTCCCCTGGAAAAAGAAGTTCGATCTCGAAGCTAACGGAAACGGATAAACGCTTTGGGGCGACACGATGCGTTTCTCTTTGTTCGAGAAGAACCGACAGATTTGATCGCGTATGAAAATTCGAGTATAAGAAGCGAAATGGACGACTGGACACATCGAATCATCGAAATTAGAGAAAATTAAAGGAGAATCGAAGGAGAATAATACTCGAGAGAGTCTATGTGCGTATGAGCCGAAATGAAACAACCGCTTTCGCGTTACGGGATACGAAATTACGAGCAAACAACATCGGTGAATAAATATTTAAAAATATTCGAGTATTAAGACGAATCGATTTCGAAATTTCTCAACTTTTTGAAGAGCGGGTCTATCGATAACGATGATGAAAGAATCGTGCGATCTTTTTTCGTTATCGAAGGAAAGTCGCCGAAACGAACGAAAGAGCAATTAACGGCTCTCTCTCTCTCTCTCTCTCTCTCTCTCTCTCTCTCTCTCTCTCTCTCTCTCTCACGCTCCATTTCTAGTCTCATTCGATGCTGAATCCGGTAATCGTTATCTAGCTCTCCAACTTTTTCATTTACCCCTCCACACGCGCCACTTTCGAGATCGCCGAGTCCTCGTTTCTTCCCTCGTTCGTTCCTCGTTTGATTTGTTACGCAAACGTTGTCGACCAATCTCGAAACGGGCATGCGCGAAACGCGCCCTCCCCCCTTCTTCCCGAATGTCCGCTTTTTTCTTCCCGAGACGATGAATTTTATCTCCGACGATCTCGCCGGTTTTTCGCGAAACGAGAGGAGGGGAGAAGCGTTATCTCGATGAAAAATTCCAACCACTCTAACGATCCTCCACGTTCTTGACCACGTTCTTCTCTCCATTCCCGAACCTAAATATCTTTGAACGCTCTCGATCGAGTTATTTATTTTATTTAAAATATTCGTTTCGTGAACTCTGGTAATTGGTAAACCGATAACGAGAATATATATATATATGTATATTGGGTTGTTTCAAAAGTAATTTCGTTTTTTCACACGAGCATTATTAATCGAACGTTTATTCACAGTCAACTTCGTTCTAAACCAGACATGTTAAACTCGTTAACTACCGAAAGCTATATTAAGTATTATATATTAAATCGCAGCCTGCAAAACAAAAAAAAAAAAACAAATGGAAATAAAGATGAAACATAGCTTATATTACAAACAAATCAATACATACAAAATATAAACGTATTAAAAAAAAATATGTATAGGAAAGTTTCTTTTTTTTATTTAATGTTATTTAAATAAAATACTATATTTTTTTTTAAGAAATTTGCAACGTTTTTCATTAACCAAATTTTTAAAATTTGTTATTTTTAAAATTACTTATCTGTTGATCTCGATCTTTTCGTAGTTTTATTATTTTTTAAAGTGGAAAATAGTTGTTCGTACAAATATGTGCTACCGAACGTAGATGAAATACGTTTAATTGCTACATATTGGAAAATCTACATTTATGCGCAATAATTTCCCTTATATATAAATGGAAATATTTTCTGAAATATGTTCATTTAATTCGTGTACTATGTACGTACTTATAATTTCAATTAAAGAATCCAGTGTTGTCAAAAGTTAAATAAACGTATTGGTTATCGATCTTGGTGGGCCGCGTGTTTGACATGCCTGTTCTAAACCATGTTGTTATTATATATTTTGATAATTGGCATTTCACGTTTATTTATAAGAAAAATTCATTTGATTCCGTATCGTTATGTTTTGTGCGCGATAACAAAGTTGCGAGATCGAAAGGAACATATTTTACTCTTTTCATTACCGAAAAAGTAAGAATGCGTTCAGACAAAAAAAAAATTATAGAATACACGAAGTATATAGAGATGTAACGTATTAACTATACGCCAATGTCAAAATTGGTTTTCAACATTACGACATGAAGATAAAATAAAAGCACCGATCGAAGTAAATCGACGAACAATTCGAAGAAATTGCTATGAGATCGAATTCGATTGTTCGTGATCGATGAAATCAATGAAACTTGAAAAAAAAAAAAAAAAAAAAAACGAAATTACTTTTGAACCGAGAGAGATTAATTAGTTTGGACGAAAGATCGATCTCGAAAGAGAATGGGGAAGAAAAGAAGTTTGTTATGGAAGACCAGTTTATTCGCGGAGCGGAGGAATCGAACGGAGGAAGGATTCTAATTGGACCGCGAATTGACGGGCGTCCAAGTTTATTAGATTTCGTTTTGACGGGAGGGGGGAAAGAAAAAGAAACGGAATCGATGAAGAGCAATCTCGTGGCTCGGTGGTAGATGCGGTTTTCGAATTCGGTTCGTTCCCCTCCCCTCCCCCCCCTCCTCCCCCATCCTTCCACGCGAACAAACTTGAATTATATTTGCCTGTAGCGCGAACGTTTCCCCGAAACGTTGCCTTCGAATAATTTAATACGTATTCTCACGCTCCAAGACTTTCTAATTTTCATCCTCCCGTCTACGTTTTCCCAATATTCTCTCTTCCCTCGCTCTTCTCTCTCTCTCTCTCTCTCTCTTTCCTCACACACCTTCTGTTCAATCGGAAGCCATCTTTTATTCTTTATGTCAAAGAATGCCGGGCAAACCTAAGCCCCTTTGTTCCGTTCGCGATCGATCGCGTTGGATAGAGAGATATAAAGAGTAGCAATATTTCGAAGATAATTACGAAATTATCGCGGCCGAATTTGCAATATATCAGTGCGAACCTCTCGCATTCAAGCTAAATTCTCGGCAAAACAAATATTATATTTCTTTGTTTTCGAGAGAGAGAGAGAGAGAGAGAGAGAATAGCTAATTTCCAGCGAAAAATAAATCGGAGCCGGGCGAAGGAAATTAACACGGAGGGGGCGGAAACGAATCTCATTAACCTCGGTCCTCGATGCATCCTTTCCTCTTCCTTTCTTCAAGAAGAGGAAAAATTTGGATAGCGAAAGGCAAGGGGGCGACAAAGTCGAGTCGAAACGTTATGAATTAGTCATCCGTGGTAGTGGAGGGGAGGGCAAAGTGGAGGAATTTGCGAGGGTAATAAGGCGGGTGAATTCGTTACGTTGGCCCGTACAATCGGAATACGCGCAAACGTATAAACGAGTCGGAGAATCAACAAAGCGCGACACTGGTTTTCCACCACGGTGAAAGATATGCAAATTGCTCGGATGGTTGGAAACGGACGAAAAGAGGGAGATGTAACGAGGGCGAGGGAATGGGAAGAGGAACGGAATTGGGTGCTCGAATGGATATACTTGATCTAAATAGGCGTGTGTTTCGAGGACGATCGAAACAAGCGTGTGTAACGACATATCTCCTTTCCCACTCCCGAAAGATCGATGCTTCGAATAATCGTTACATATCCTTTCGTTAAATCAACCTCGTGAATAGAAATTCTTTCCATATTCTTCTTCTTCTTTTTCTTCTTCTTCCTTTCTAGCGCTAGATCGTATCAGATCGATTTATTTTCGACTACCATGAGAATATTTTCTGGATCCGGAATCGAAAAATCCGATTTGTTGCGAATCGAGTGGAAACAAGTCGTGGAATTCGATCGAAGCGGGAAAAGAAGGAGAAATGGAAATCTGCGTATCTTTTCGACATTCCATTTCATCCTCCATGTTCTACGAACAAAAGCGGACGAGACGACGACGACGACGATGACGACGTTTAAACGCGACGAAATTGGACAAACGAGAGAGGGAAAAGCGAAATTCACCAGATTTTCTTTCCGCGAGTTTGCTGCCTTGAATCGTAACAGCAAATCAACGATAAATTGAATAATGAATTTCGATTCGAGAATACGAACAGTCTCTCCTATATTATGCATTAACGAGTAACGATTTGCACATTGTTCGCGCCCGCAATAATAATATTGTAGCGGTGACATGAGCTGGATGTTTTGTAGAATGTCCTTCAACGAACGTCGTAACGAGTGGTATATTTCTTAAAAGACGAGTGAACTATATTCGTGAGGTACGCGTGCTAAGAGAGTTAGGTCTCTCGCAACTTCACGGCAGAGTACTATGTGTTTACAAACAAACTAATCGTCGTATCCGGTCAAATTACGATTTTTTACAATAAGACTTTCTTTACAAGTGAAGCTTGTATCTTCAGAGAATTCCTTCTTAGTTCAATAGGGAGGATCTTAGTTTTTTGATGGGGCACGATAATAATCAATAATATAATCGGACGATCAATACCCGATATCAAGTTGGAGAAAAATTCTTCGAATTAAAACGATATCGAATCAGCCTTGTCTGGAATACTTCATTTTTACAATTCTGCTGCAGTCAGATCTAAGTATGTCAAAAATATACAATTATTAAGTGAATTAAATTTTTCTCAAAAACAACAATCTTCTCAGATAACGTCGTCTTTTATTCAGGCTTAATAGAGCGACAATAACGGAAAAGGATTTCTATGAGAAATTTCTTCGAATAAGTAATAAAAGCTCGCAAACACGCGCGTTTTTCATTCTCTCTTTTCGTCCGAACAAATACGTATTCGATTCGTGCAATATCAGTCGACGAAAATTAAAAAACGCAGCAAGTTCGATATAATTCGAGATCAACGCGTTGTTCACCATTGTCGACCGTTGACGATGTCTCGAGTATAACTCGTGTTTATAATACGAAATGCTTCGAGAGAAAACCGCTTGTCAATTCTCGACGAATCAGAAGAGCGCGAAGAAAAGAGGGGGAAAAGAGAGTTGAACGCTCGAATCGAGGAATCGAATTCGCTTCTCACGGCCAGTTTTATTTCAAGCGAAACGATGGTGGGGCGAGATCCACGATTCTAATTAGATGCCTTGAAAACGTTTCTCGAGACTTCGCGAAAAAAATCGAGATCGTTATCATGCTCAACTGGCATTCGAAATGAATTGACTACGCGAGTTTGGTCAAGATTAACCCTTTCGTTACGAACGATAACTATAATCAAAAAGATTCTATTATACTTGTAGAATATTTCTCGATTCTATTGACCCATATTGGATTAATCTTGCTAAAAATATATTTTGAACGCGCATAGTATATTCTGGACGTCGAAACAAATGTTTCTTCTGTTTTTTCTATTCGACAGTGAAGTATTTGTACGATACAAAAATATTGTGATAAAATTTCTTAAATTATTACAAGAAATTGGAAAAAAAGTGAAAGGAGAGATTATTGATATAATTTTATTAGATTAATTTTTTTAAAGGTTAGAAACGTGTATTTGAAAATTTGTGTACCGGTAGGAAAAAACCGAAATGCAAGGCAAACGACAAAAGACGCTAATCTAGGAATGTAAAAATTGTAATTGTAGATTCGATTCTTGTCTTAAAATTTACCATTCTCAATTAAATTATTAAGAATTATGCTTCCATTGTTATGTAATATTTTAAAAAAATGTATATACGAGAAAATGCCAAGGTGCAACTTTTCGGCGCGGTGACCCGTTCAGTGGCATTGCTTCAACGAAGCGGATTATCGTAACGAAAAGGTTAAAAGAAATCGGATTTTTCTTCTAACGAAAAGGAGGGAGGAGGGGGGCAATCTTCTCGCTTAAACCTTTCCTCTCCACTCCTCTTGAAGAATAAACCGAGACACACACCTCCACCCGACCCGACCAACTTTTAATTAAACTAAATTTCAAACTCCTCGGAAAATCCCGCTTACGCGTTCCTAAGAGGGAAGAGACGACGAGTTTTATTAAACTCGCATCGGACTTTGACCGAATTCGAAGCGATCGCGATCATCCACTTTCTTCGGTAGTTGTCGCCACCGTCGTATTCCTTTCGTGTAAACACTCGCGCCTCCCCCTCCTCCTCTTTCTTCTCCTTCTCCTTCTCCTTCTGCTTCTCCTTCTCGCCATTCAACGGAGTCTGAAAAGGTTGGCGTAAAGCGTCGTACCCGCGAATGGCGGTTGGTTCCTGCTCGCCCTCTGTTCTTCTTTATTGCGACAGTTAAACAAGCGGCTTGAATATTTGATTGGCAATTTCACGCTACCACAAAAGATCAAGACCCCAGACTGACTCTCGAGGGGGTCGAGAGTTTCCTCGCGAGGGCGCACGATCAACCGCGTATAATCAAACGTAAGCCCCCCCCCTCCCCCTCCCCATGTCCTCCCAACGCGCAACGTCTTGCACAGACTTCGCCACGGTGTTCACTCTCCCCTCTCCTCTCCCCTCCTAGGGGAATAATCTCCGATTCGTCGACCTTGAAATCGCTATCTCTATCCGACTGCTCGTTACTCCGACCAAACTCGACTTCTCCTCCACGAGAATTAATTTCCCCTAACCTCTCTCCACTCTCTCTTCGCGCGTTGTCGCTTGATTTCCATATCCCTTTGCTCCTCGAGCGGAGTCACAAGGAATTTCGAATTTCCTCCTCCGTCGACGATGACACAGGGAGGAGGAGGGGAGAGGAGGGAAGGAGAGTAGAAAGAAAAGAAAATTTTACCAAGGAGTTTATCTCTTGACGACGATGATACGCCTTGTTTCGAAATTTCTCGGGAAATTTCGTTAATTTCTCACCGCTCGCCGAATACGTACATCTATGGTATATAATATGTAATCTAGGGTATATTACATCATAAAAAAAATCAAAAACTGAAGAAGCTCGTTCAAATCGATTAAGAAAATTAACTGAAAGAGAGCAAAAAGTTATTATTCGCAAAGTAAAAAAGAAAATTCTATTATCTGCACCTACACTTTCAAGTATAGATATCGGAAACGTTTGACAAAGGCGTTCATGCCCAATTATGTCGACGAGTACGATATAATAATTTACGAAATAATAATTTTTATGATAGAGTACCAAAAAGAAAACCGTACGTTACTAAACAAAACCAAAAGAACTTTGACTTTCGTAAAAATATTTGTAACGAAAAATAATGCTTTTTGGGGGAAAAAAATGAGTTTGAATTTAATACTTAACTCGGATGGGTGAAATTACACATGGAGAAAACCAAATACGGAATATATCGCATATGTTAAATACTCGATCGCAGAGACCAGATACAAATGCCGTAGAAAATTTATAGGCTGAAATGGGGAAAAAATTAAATAAATTTCGAATATCTTTGAAGCGGATGCTTAAAGAAAAAATTATAGAAATATTGAATCCCATCGATCGTAATTTTACAAAATCATGGAACGTTGATCGAGACAAATTATTACCACCAAAGATGGTCTAAGAAAATATTAATGTTAAATAATGCCGCATATATGAAGCATTCGACTATTTTTCTAACCTATTAATAACCGATATATTTAAGAAATGTATTATAATTACCACATAATCGATGAATCATTTTCAAATTTTATCGACGTAATTCTGAAATTTCTCTCCTATCATATACTTCTCATTGTCTTAAACAAGTTTTTTTAATATATTTTATTTTATTTTGTTTTGTTTATTTTTCTTTAATATATTTCGTTTATCAAAATATAAGCGTTCGAATACTTTCGTTACCCACTGTACGTAAGGAATTAATTTTAACTTCGATCGAAGAGGGAATTAAAATATTTAGCAACTTTGATGTAACATCTTTACCATTCGAGGGGTAAACCAAAGACGATTAATATCCTCGCGAGACGAAATAATGGCGGACGCATTAAACGGGCGCAATCAAAATCGTTTATATATATATATATATATATATATATATATATATGGAAGCTCGTTTAAAACCGAGAGCGCTTTCCATTTATTTATTTCGCAGGGAGAGCGATATGTTTAACTTTGAAACAAAATTTCCCATTCGATCGAGTAACATAGTCGAGAGCAATTAATTCGCCAAGTAAATCGTTTAACAAAAATTCACCTCCATTTCCCATTCTCTGTTTACCTTGGGAATCGTTAATGGGACGGATTCGTATCTCTCGACTTTCTCGCGAGATTCGCCCGCGTCGCGCGTATAGCCGCTCGAAACTCGTTTAATATCGAGAGCTGTTCTTTCACGGAGGGGGGAAGATATTTTAATTTTCAATCGGCGAGGAGGGAAAGGAAAGTTTAAAGTCGGCGAAAGATATTGTTGAGAAGGTGGAAGGGCGAATCGATTGGAAATCGGGTCGAAAATCGGTTTAATTCCGATCGGTTTTCAATCGCGGGTTGGAGAATTGGGCGAAAAGGATGGAGAAGAAGGGGATCGATGGAAACGAGGTTCTGATTAACCATGAGAGAAAGAGAGAGAGAGAGAATTCGTTCGCGTGGAAACGATGAGTCGCACCTGGCGGAGCAAAACTTTCCATCCGTTTTGAATATTGTTCGCGGCTGCGAGTTGGAGAAAGTCTCGAGGAGTCTCGAGAAGAGAGGGAGAGAACGTCGCACAACGTCGAAGAAACGTGACGCGTACGATTAACGCACGGATGGCAAACTCCCGAAAGAGACGATTTTAATCGGGTGTAATCGAGCTTCTCAACGAGAACTTCGAGATTCTTTCCCCCCCCCTCTCCCTCGAAAAATTTATCGAAAGAATCTTTTCAAAAATTTCCAAAACAATGAACACAGCGTTCCATCCGATCGAATCGTTGAATCGTGTTCCGAGCGATCGACGCTTTTTCGGACGAATCGATCTCGACACCGTTCCTATAACGGTGTATTCGCGACGAAATTCGTTGAATAATTAACGAGCAGTCGTCGGGGGAATGGCCTCCGTGTCTTCGTTCCTCTCCCTCTCTCCATCTTTCATTCAACGATCGCGTTGTTTCGATCGATCCATCCGAAACTTTAATATCCGTCCGCTGGAAAAAGCCGGAAATAAGTTGTGGATCATCGATGCAAACGCCATTCCCTCCCTCCCCTTCCCTCAATTATAATCCCTTCCGTTACGAAATTTGGCGGCACGCGTTCGATATCCCGATATACAGGGGGGGAGAGAAGAGGTAGAACGAGGTTATAGAATGCTCGTCGCCTTCTTCATCTCTTAACCCTCTCTCTCTCTATCGATCGATTTCGTATATTCGTGTCGATATCCGGACTCGATGATGAGTTACCGCGAGAAGGAAAAAGAAGGTGATTTCTCCTCCGAGAAAACCACGCCGCGTCCGCGATTTATCTGGACGGCGAGGCGGTGGACGGTTTTCCGCGTGGACGGGCCGAGTTTCGGCGGAAACACGCCGAGCGGAAAATTACAAATAGTCGCGTGGAAGGGGAGGCCGAAACCGAGCGAAGAAAACGAAGAATGGGCGGGCTCGGTGGCGCGTGCGACGACGATAAATAACCGACCGATGCATAACTCCATAAACTCGTTCCTTCTGTTCGGATAGATTCTCGTTCTTTCGTTCTCTCTTCGAGAGTAAGAGAGAGAGAGGAGCGAAAAGGACGAGGGGAAAGAGGATTCCTGACGAATCAGCGGGATGGGAGGAGGGACAAACAGGTAAGGGAAAGGAAAAGTCTCCCCTCCCCTACTCCTCGGAATAAACCGAAATGAAATTGAATATTTCGCGAAGGAGCGAGTTGTTCGTGTTTGTATGTTTCGCGAGCGCGGAATTGTCAGGAATTCGGCGTGGCGTCGCTGTTTTGTTCCTCCGTAGGAAGAAAAAAATTCCCCAATCATATATCCGCAAGTATGCTCAAGGAAGGAAGAGAGGAGGAGGAGGGGGGCGCAAGACGCCGCCCTACTCGGTGAACCTTGGTTTAGTAGACCTTGGTTTGGAACCCGGCCAAATAAGACGGTAAGAAGGAGGGGGAGTGGTAAAGGGGAGGGGTAAAATTTGGCAACGCGCGACAATTCGCTAACGATTCGCGCGTGACGTCGAAAAGGAGGAGAGGGGGAAGAGGAGAGAAGAAACTCGAGAAGAAGGTAGAAAGTCGGAGAGGTAAAGGTTTTAGAGGAGAGGGGGAAAAAAAGGGAAAGCGAATCGCGCGATCTTTCTCTCCGCTCGAGACCGCCCCCTCTCCATCCCCTCTCCGTTTCGTCGAGATAACTTGGCGAACGTACTAACTCTATCTCTATCGATATACCCGATTTTCCAAACCGGGCAAGGAGCGATAAAACATGAAATCTCGGTACATAGAGAGAGAGAGAGAGAGAGAGAGAGAGAGAGAGAGAGAGAGAGAAACAAAGGGACTCGGTTAGTCGGTCGTTAAATCTTAACGAAAATCCGGCCAAAGGGGAGAGAAAAAGAGAGAGAGAGTATATACACAGGGGAAAATCCGTCCAACTCTCCGACAGCCAATTTTCAATCCATCCCGATCCTTCCTCGATATTTCGATTCGTCCTCGAGATGGATCGATCGATCGATCAATCGATCGATTTCGCTTTGTGCGCGTCGCCAAGAGAGAGAGAGATTCGACCGTCTAATTTCGAATTTTCCAAAACGCGAGCATGATCGCGCGATGATAGAATGGAAATGAGCGACGCCGGCGGTGAAAGCGTGCCGCGTCTCATCTCGTCTCATCCTGTCTCGTTGGACGAGAAGAGAGAAGTGTGGAAAGAGGGAGGGAGGGAGAGGAAGAGAGAGAGAGAGAGAGAGAGAGATAGTTGGAGAGGCCAAAGACATGTCCCGCGGGATTAAAGCAAAGCTCTGCGAAATTGCACGAAAGCCACGGAGTTTCAATAAACCCGACCACCGGCATGGTTAAAGCTGGCTCGTGATGGATATTGATTTTAATTTGAAATAAATCCGGTCTCTTTCGCGCGTCGGTTAACACGCGACGAAAACGGATCCCAGGCCGCGCGAGGATATGTGAACGAGTGAGTGAGAGTGAGTGAGTGAGTGAGAGTGAGTGAGTGAGTGAGTGAGTGAGTGAGTGAGTGAGTGAGAGAGAGAGAGAGAGAGAGAGAGAGAGAAGTGGTCACCGATTGGAAACGGTTTGCCCCCCTCGAATAAACCAAAAGCGAAAGGATGAAATTCGATTCGATTCGCTCTCCGTATACGTATACGTACATTGTATACGTATATGCGAAAAGAAACGAGCGAGAGAATGAAAAAGAGCGGTAAAAATTCGGATCGAATTTATATTTTTCCGCCGGTTGTTCCTTCGCGTTCGATCGAAATCGACTCGCGAAGATAGATCGAAGCGGCTAGATTATCGGCTTATTTGCAGGTTGAAAGGGTTGATGTAAATTGAGGGGGTCGTCTTGGGGTCGAATCGTCGAAGAAAGCGGAGAAGAAGCTTACCGGAGATAATCCTTGCGATTCGCCGACAAAGGGAAGAGAATTCTACCTGTTGGATCCGTTCGATGCGATTCTCGTTCGACGATTCTCTTTCGTATCCTCATCCGTTATCCTCGGCATGGAAAATTGCATCTATCGCATCGAGAGGCAGAAAAAGAATTCGCGTAATTATCGAGATAACGGAGGACATATTGCAAGAGGAGGCATTAACGTTTCGTATTTCTCCACTCGCGTCAATCCCTCCCCTCCACCCATTAATCGTACTCTCGTCTCGACTCGACTCTCCCTCTCTCTCTTTCCCCCTTCCCTTCCTCTTCGCTTTCGAATCGTCGCCTCGAACACCAAATTAACCATTCTTTCGCTTCAAAGGTTGAAACTCGTCAAAAACTTTCGCCTTTCCCGACTTTCCTCTCCCTGAACTTTAATCGTCCTTCCTCCGATCGATCTCGAGAGCGCGAGAAACTTCCTGTTTCTCTGCTCGTCGTTGACCGAAACGATTCAATTTCGTCGACCACTGTCAATTTTTCCCTCTGGCCCCTAACGTGTTCCACGCGAGATTCGACGACGCCCTTTCCATCGACCAACTCTTCCTCGCCAATCGTCGCAGCCCGTTGTTCGCACAAGAAGTGGACAACAAGCCCGAACTCGCCACCGGTTGCTCGTTTTCTTCGTATCTCGGGGCGAGGAAATCGTGGCGAGAATTCGAATACTCGGGCGGCGGTAGCAGCGTAGGTGTCGAGGGTTGATAATTATTCTTGGAAGCGTAATAGCTGTTGCGAGGGAAGAGCGCCGCGGTCCACCGCTATTACGTTGCGTCGCCGCCAGGATAAGAGCAAAGAGAGAGGGAGAGGGGGGAGGAGGGGGAGGTAGAGGAAGGAACGAAGCGAAGAGGGGTGGCGAAGGAGCTAGACAAAGTAGCTTCTCCGGGGTTTCCTTCCTATTATCCGTGGTTGGCGGTCCGCTCAGCCAGCATGCATACAAAGCAGTATTTATAGGCAACGTAGCGGCGCACGGCCCGGAGGGACGAGTTGAACAAATATTCATCCTCCGGAGTCTAAAGTCGAAACACGATCGTCCCCCCTCCCCTCCTCCTTCCCCCGCACACACCCTCCACGACCGCATCGCCGACATCTCCGCTTTATCCCCCCTCCCCCCCGTCCTGGAAATCACGACCATACTCTTCAACCACCCGGTGTTTCGATTATCACGAGGTTAGATATTGAGAAACGCGTGGAAACACAAATTCGCAAATTTTTTCCCCGGTATTTTTGGCAAGAAACGATCGATTTTTCGTCGAGTTAGTTAGAGGCGGAGGGGCGAGGCTTTCGTATCGTTAAGCTTTATCGAAGCGAAAATTCGATAGGGTGGTAGAAGAGAGTCAGTTGCAAGACGTTACGGTTACACGATCTCTGGCCATGGACGAAATCGTTACGATGGGGAGGGGGAACGGAGAATGTAACGACGCGCTTCTTCACGACTTCACCACGTCGATTGTTCGTCGATTCGATCGAGGATTTCTTTTCGAACGCGCGATCGAAACGATCCGAGAAAGAGTGTTCTTGGATCTTCTTGGGGGAGAGTAAATCGGGATAATAAGAGAGGATTTCCCCGATCGATTCGTTCCTGGCTCGTTCCTGCGCGATTAAAGCGGGGTCGGTCGAGCAAAGAGGTTAAATTTGTGCGCGAACGGAAACTGAGATAAATCAACCGCGTGATGGGATTTCCTTGCACGAGAGACGCGAGCAGATGACTTTGCAAATTTCATGACTGGAGGCGAAGTCCGCTTCGAGAAGGAAGATCGTGGAGAGGCCGATGTAAATCCGTAGCGTAGTAATTTTAAATTTTTTAAACCGGTTGTTTCCGATGTTTTATCTCTTGACTTTTCGCCGATCGAAGGGAAGAAGGATCGAACGGATAAAAGAAGATAGAGACAGATCTCGAACGACGAGTGCTACTTCGCGCGTAAATTCCAGCTGGAAATCTCCTTAGCGATGCGGTCCTTCTTCCCTCTTTGCATCGGTTTTACGGGCTAGCCGTCGGTTTGCTACGTCTAAATGCAATTTATCGGTCCCGTGGCGAGAACAAGCACGGACGCTTCTCTCTCTCTTTCTCTCTCTTTCTCTCTCGACCACCTTTCGTGCCAAATCTCGATTCGTCCATATACTTTTCGCGACATCTTTTTCTCGTCCCTTTGTTCTTTCCTTTCTCAAAGAAATTCTCGCGTCTCGATCGTCAACCCTAGAAAGTGATGTATGATAAGCAAATGGAAACAGAAAGAGGGAGAGAGAGAGAGAGAGAGAGAGAGAGAGAGAGAGAGAGAGAGAGAGAGAGAGAGTTAGACGTCTCGAAAAGAAGATCAAAGAGATGGATCGCGTTAGCTCGCTTATTCCCTGACAGCTCGATTCGAAGGAACAGGAGAGCGACACGCGCGAGCTCTCTCGAGTAAACCGAGCGAAAAGTTAGCTGCTAACTCGCTACAAACTAGCGGCCAAATAGCTTTTCACCAAGAAATACCTCCATGCGCTTCTAACGACGTTCGATCCATCCTATATATGTATTGAATTGTTCGGAAAGTAATTTCGTTTTTTTCGAAATGACCAAATCATTTCATGCGATCACGAACAATGGAATTTCTCGAATTGTTATTCGTCGTTTGCTTCGATCGGTGTCTTTATTTTGTTTTCATGTCGGAACGAAATTTCAAAAACCACATACTGTTGATATCTTCTTCATACACTTCGCATAACTTTTTTTGTCTGAACGGCATTCCTAACCTTTGTATAATAACTCTGTAATATAACCCTGTATAAATAAAAAAATAAAATATATCGAAAATGTTCTTTTTGGTCTTGCATCTTTGTTATCGCGTACGAAAAAGCACAATCGCACAACAGAATTAAACGAATTTTTCTTATAAATAATTCGAAATCGCCAACTCTCAACATATATAATAACACGATTTAGAACGAAGTTGGCTGTGGATAAACGTTCGACACGTAGCGACGCTCGTGTGAAGAAACGAAATTACTTTCTGAACAAGCCAGTATATATATTAGATGTGCAAATATTCTATAATTCTTTCGTCTTTTTTTCTACGATCATAATTTCTGACCGAATTCAAATCATTTCACGTTGGTGGTGCCATCCGAAAAAGCATTCTTTCGTTTTTAAAAAGAGTCGTGAAGAGAAGCATCGTTGCTTACTTTTTGCGTTCCAGTTTAGGAAATCGGGTGTTAAAGCTACTGAAATGGTTTGTGTAGCATTGGGACAGAACGTCGTATCTTACAGAATGTGCGAAAAGTCGTAACAAAGATTTAAAGCCGGAAATTTTAATTTGGAAGACGGCAATCGTTCAGATGCACCGAGAAGTTCGACGACGGTGAGTAAGAGGAATCTTTCGACGAACATCCGACCCAGACGCGAGAAGAATTGATAAGAAAGATTGAAAATCACTAGAGACAAATCTATTCGATTGAAACAATTGGGTATCTGATTTATGTAATAAAATTTTGAATTTGGAAAAAAAGGGGGAAAGAATTTATTTGCAAACCTACATATATATACGATAATAATACGCTTCCATCGATCGAAATAATCGATTTTTTTTCGAAGGAAAAATCCATCCGACCTCGCTGCTCCTTGCGCCACCAATTTTTTTTACGTATCATCGCGGCGTTGTTCTTTCGTCGTTCTCGACGCGACACGAGAAATTCATCGCCTCTCGATATCTCCTCTCACCTCACTCGAAATTCACCGCACCACAATCGCCTTTCCCACGTTAATTATCCACCAGGCTCGCGAGAGACGAGACGATCGAGCGATCGTCGTCCAAGGATTACTTGTTTATTCAACGGGACAACCACGGCCGTGGCGATCGATCCACAAGGCGGGTTTTAAACCGGCGACGGGAAAATACGAAGCAACGAGAAGAAGTGGTCGAGAAGAAGAATCGTAAATACGGGAGCGAATCGACTCGGGACAAAAAAGACGTACTCCTCGAAGGATACTCGACGAGTGTCTGAGTATTCGCAAAGGGAGCGAAGTAGTCTCGACGAAGGAGAGCCTTTTTCCCTGCAAACTCGAGGAAGAATCCTCCCCATTCTCCCGTCTTCCCGTCTCCTTCGATTTCTCCAACCTCCCCCGTTAAACGAGGAACGATCGCCATTCTTCTCGGTTATTCCTTCGTCTTTTTCTCGGATCGCCGAGAAATCGCGCGTATCGCTCGATTTAACGATTTACAAAAGTCGGTCTCGCCGGTGTTTGTCCACCGTGTTTACCACCGATTCGCGCCGATTGAACGAGCGAACGAAGCGAAGAACGGGATTCCAATTAAATCGGAAGCATCGAGAGTAAAACAAAAAACAAAAAAGAGCGAGAGAGAGAGAGAGAGAGAATGATCCAAACAACAGTCGCTCTCGATCGATAAAAACTCTTCCCGCCCAATTTCGAGAACAATGGCTCGAACAAAGTAATGGTTCTCGCCGAAAAATTCACTACACTCGTACGACACCTCCACCGATTAATTTCGCCCTTTTGTTTCCAACGACCAGCCATCTCGCGTTGTTGCCAATTGTCTCGATTCGATCTTCGCCGACGATTGACCATTGGAATCCATGCGGAACAATGATACACAGCTGCCTATCGATCGATCTCTTGGAAGGGACGTGAAAAGAACAATATAGGCACCGTTGGTTTATTTCAATTTTATTATAAAATATAATAATGCGATGTAACATTTACTCCATATCGAATATTCATTTCGTTACTGTACCGTATAATATGTATAATATGTACAACGAGTAAATTTGCTCTATGCGAGTGGTGTTCCTTTGGATGGATCGGAATTCATCCCCCCTCCTTCTCCCCTAGGAAAAGGGAGACGGCGATCCGACCGTGCGCGCGTATACGTGTGCGTGTGCGTGCGTGTGTGTATGTGTGTACGATTTCCATCGTGGATAACGGCACCGCCGACTCTTCGAAACGTCCAGTTTCCGCGCGATTGATTCTCGAGCGAACGATTCGAACAGAAGAAGGGGACAGGGAGAGAGAAAGAAAGAGAGAGAGAGAGAGAGAAGAAAAACAGAAAAATATAACGTTAAATTTACGCGTCGATGACGAGTTCGTTTCTGCTACGATTCCGTAACGCATTATCGTTATTCGCGCGTCTCTTTCTTTCTTCTTTTCACCCGATCTAACGAATTCTTCCATGTTCCATCGGACGAATAACAAGCGAACAAAGAGAGAGGGAAAGAGAGACGCGCTGCTCCTCCTTTATATTTTTCTCCGTCGTGTTCCCGTCGTGTCGTCGTACGGCCGGCAATTTACATGCAAATAAGGAGCAAAGGGGAGTTACCGGTTACAAAACCGTCGCGATTCGAATTTACCTCCCCCCCTCCTCTCCCGAATACTCTGTCAAAGAGTTTACGAAAACGATCTCGTTGTCGACGAAAACGAAGGCTGATCCTGATTTTCGAATCCTCCTCCTCCTCCTCCTCCTTCTCCTCTTTCACCTTTCGCTTAAAATTACGTAATCGCTGTCCGCTTTTCTCCATCGATCCACCTCCGACCGTCTAATTGGACATCGTTCCATCTTCGGCCCTCTCTCGAGTCCGATCTATATACAGCTTATTCGCAACCGTTCCTTTAATTTTTTTTCATTTCTTTTATGATGTAACGTACCATAGATTTACTTCCGTTTACAATTTTTCTTATCTCGCTATACGATTTCCCATTCCTTTATGCAGCCAAAAGATAGTTTCTCGTTCGTTTCATTTTCGTGTTTCACACTTTTATGGATTCATCTTGAATATCATATCGCACACTTACGTTATTGTTAATTAAACGATAACTCGACTGAACGTAGAAACGCTCTCACTTAGTACCAGCGTTCGAATACTTTTGCAATTTAATAACACATGTATATAATAAACGTATTATAACTACCGTATAAATCGGTGAATCATTTTTAAATTTTGTTGACGTAATCTTGATATTTCTTTCCTATTATACATTATCTTAAATAAGTTGTTCCTATATTTCGTTCATCAAAAATTGCAAATATAAGCATTCGAATACTTTTGTATAGTCCAAGTTACTCGTTTTAATTGTTCGTTGAAGAGGAGAAAAAAATCGAACGAGAATTCTTTCGGAGAACGATCTCTCTCTCTCTCTCTCTCTCACGAAAGTTAGGAAGTTAGGAAAGTAAGGGTGGAAAGTTAAACCGCGCGTCTCGAATTTGATCGTTGGGCGGGAAACATCGCGTGGAGGCCGTTAACAAAGGAAAATTTGATCCGGTGCGGCGAGGAGAACTATTTGGAAATTGCGCGCATCTCGTCCTGACCTCGAGGATGGGAAAAAAACGAGCTCGGTGGTCGAAATCGGGAATATCCTATTTCGCGATTTTGCTCGAAAGCAAGGAATTCTGGCAACAGGTCGAAACGGCGAAGAGAATGAAGAACTCGAGAGGGGGGAGGGGGATGAGTCGCGGGCGAACGAGTTTTCCAACTTTTGTTTCATACCGACTTTCGTCGATAACTATTCGCCCCGGGATATCCGGGGCTACTTTCGTCTCTCTCTCTCTCTCTCTCTCTCTCTCTCTCTCTCTCTCTCTCTCTCTCTCTCTTTCTCTACGTCCACCGAAAACGATGGAAAAGGAACCAAAGTCGCGCTCGTTTCTCCCTTAATGGAACTCCATCGGTGGTGGCTTTACACCAATACTAAACCACTCGCGCTTCCCGTTTTCCTGTTTCGTGCTCGCGGAAATCCGATGCCTCGAAATCGATCCTGCCCCTCCTTGTTTCCAGGAAGATCGATCAGATTTAAAAAAAAAAAAAAAAATCTGGGATACTCGTCTCGATCCCGTTCGAAGAATATACTCTCGCTACTGAAGAAAAGAAAGGGAGAGGCGGCCCGTAATAATTTTCATCGCGGTGTTGGCGGAGGTTGAAACGACAACGTTCCAACACCGCACTGATTCAACCGCAACCGCGCGAGTTTTCGCGTTTTAAATTCAATTTGGTGATACCCGCGCCTCCTCCGATTACCATTTAAATTACCATTCGTTTAAGCCGCTTTTCCCTCGAGGAATCATTCTCGTTCTCCAACGACAAAAAGATCCTCTCGATCTCGGTTTAATAACAACAATTGCGCGAAAGAAAAAAAGGAAGGAAGGAAGAAGGGGAAGGGGGATATTTTCTTCTCGCGCGCACATCGCGTTGGAGCATAAAGCGGAACGAGACGGAAGATGGAAGGGGTTAGGGGCTTCTAGCCGTTTCACCGGCGTTTCTCAAAAGGGCTCCGTTGTTTTTTCCAATAAATCGCGTAACGCGGGGATTCGATCTTCGATCGATCGAGTTTCGCGCCCTCTTCCTCCCCTCGATTCCTTCGACTTAATAATCCGAACAATCTGCATTTTTCGCGAAAAAAATTCCTCTCCTCCTCCCTTTCTCTCCATTTTTTCGCGCGCTTCGCCGCCTCGTGTGCAAATTAGGGGGAGGAGAAGAATCGACGTGGCTTTTTATACGTTTCGCCGGAGCGTTTTTCCTCGCTTTGAACGAAATCTTTGAAATTCTTTATACGAATACGCGCTTTTCGAATCGTACGAGAGAAAGTTTTTAGCGTCTTTCGAGCAAAGGCGCGGGGTGAAGGGAGAAGGGAATCAAAGAGAAGTACCGAAACGACGAGATGCCTCCAGTTTCTAGAGTCGCAAAGATCACAGGGAGAGAAGTTTGCGGCTAACGAACGCTGTTGTACGTCGTTACCTGTCCGAAACATTCGCTGTTCCAAACGTTTCCCTTTTTGTTCTCTCTCTCTCTTTCTCTCGAGCAGAAGTTTCGAAAACGTGTCGAGAGGGGAGGCTCTTTCGTTACCGTCGCGTAAAAAAAAAAAAAAAAAAAGAAGAGGTAGAGGAATCAGAGGAGAGATGAAAATCGTTTGAATCGAACGCTCGATCGAGAATCTTGCACGGTTTCCAACGCTTTGCGCTACTCGCCCATATATCCCCTCCACGTAGAATCGTGGAGAAGTTGGTCGCGAAAAAACGTGGTGGAAACGTGGCAACGCTGTACGCACGAGTGGAAGAAGTAAAGTTTGGTTCTTAAGATAAGGTAAAACGATCGGGTAGTTGGGTGGGAAGCGTGCGTGACGCGTGACGCGTGGCTTGTGCGACGTGTGTGGTTTGTCGCGTGACGTGTGCGCGGTGTGCTCGTACCCGGATGAGACGCTCGTAGAGGTGATTCTCGATGCTTCTCCTCCTTCTCCTCCTGTTGCTGCTTCCTCCTTCTCCTCGCCCTCCTCACGGCTCAACAAACCGTGACGAAGGAGAGGGTGGTCGTCTTCGGCGAGGCATAGGCGTGAATCGATTGAGAGTATCTCGATTGTCAAATGCGCAGAGGATCGGTGTGCGGGTTGGACGGCTTGTGTCGCGCGGCGCAGAAGCTCAGCCCGAAGCACAGCATCAACAGCGCCACCGAGCCTACCAGCAGATAGCTCGACCATGAAACGGAACACTTTCCTGTAACATATGCATAACATATTCTCGCCATTTTCTTCCCCTAAACATCTCCATTTTTTCTTTCTCTTCTTCTTTTTCTCTTTTTCTTCGGAAGATTCGTTCGAATCACGAGAGAAAATTCGAAAGAATGGTCGCGCTTTTGTAAAAGAACTAACTTCTCCTTTCCATACCTCGGTCGGTAAGAAAGTATAGAATAGAACGAAATGAACGATTTTGCAAAGTCAACACTCGTGCGGGCAGAAAGAAGATACTCACCGAGATTGTACACGTTAGCACCCTTCCCGCAAGACTCCCGCACCTCCCTGTTGTCCCATCCTATCGGATACATGACCAGACCGCCGCATATCATCGCTGCTGTAACGAGAAAATGGGAATAACGGTTGACGAATTGGATTAAAATTATTCTTCTCTCCAACCATTTTTCTTTTTTTCTTTTTTTTTTTTCAACATGAATATCGGCGCGAGATCGAGGACGACAAGGCTCGAAATGGGAAAAACGTATTGGAATGGCGCGCGAGAGAGAAAATGAAACGCGTCAACGTTTCGAGGAAGATATTCGAGTAATATCCGTTTGTCCGACTGTTTGCACGAGATGTCGCCGTCTTACTTTCCCCCTTCTACTTCAAACGGTAGACAGTTTTCTCTATTAACGTTCTCCTCTTCCTCTCCGTTTATCCATGGAGTTTCTCCTCGAAACTTTGAAAACGCAACGATAAAATATTATCGCATCTCTCTCTATCTCTCTCTCTCTCCTCGATCAGCCAGAGGAGATCTCGAGGATCCTCCGTTTAAACGTATCTCGTATATTATCGAGACGTCGATTTTAAAACCATATATATATATATATATATATACACATCATATATCTACATATTATTACAAGATCCATTACGAGGGCGTTGCCACGCGTTTAAAAATCTCTTTTTTCCGGACAGAGTTAAAAATGTAAACATCTCTAGATCTACCTTATTATTGCTCTTCGTCATACGATTCGTAATTTCTCCCTTTCGTTTCTTTCTCTAACACGATGATATTTGGTTACAGGCGTCAGTAGAGTCCGATAAAAGGAGAATATCCTTTCCTGTAAATTCGTCCTCCGTTCGATGTTTGGAGGGGACGAGGAGGAGAGAGGGGGACAGATTAAATCTTACTTACCGGCGAGCAACTGGAGAGAGCCGAGCACCCTGGTGTGTCTCGGAGTTTTGAGGATGTGCGGAAGGAAGGTGGAGGCGGCCGCGAGCAGGGTAAGGGCGCCGATCACCGCGATCGCGACCCCGATCCCCATGGTGACTGTGCTCGCCTGCCACCAACCGCTCGGAATGTCCCAGAAGCTAAAATCAAATATCGCCTCTATTGTAGCGCACCACCGCATTCTCGTTAAACTGTATTGTTGACAAAATTCCGAGAAAATTGAATTTCACGTTGTAAATTAACGGGCCGAGCACCGCCGGGCGTAACTTTGATTTAAAGCTAAAACTGAATCGCTGGAGTTGCCGCTCTCCCCCCCCCCTCCCTCTCTCCCTCTCCCCTCCACTCGTCCGTTCGCCCCTCCCCTCCTCCGCTTAATTGGGATCGTCGATCGTCGGATTTTCATGCGGAATCCATCAATCGGTAATAATACAGATTTTTTCGATCGCGTAGCATCAAATTATTATTAATTAAATGATAATAAACAATAAACGATTTTTCTTAGGAAAATTCGCGAAACTCGTCCGAAATCTAATGACGAAAGCCCATGACGTTTTCCAAAAGCCTGTTTTCCCTCTCCCCCTCCTCCATATCGTGCCACAAATACACCGGATATACGTACGATTGCATTAAGATCGCCCCCGTTAATGCCGGCCGAACGTGGTGCGGCGGGTATTCCGGTTGAATTGAAATCGAGGGAAGGAGGGGAAGGGGGAGGAGGGGGAGAAGGGTGAAACGCGAAGCTTTTCCGATAAAATGTAAACACCGCGTGAAAAAACGCGTCAGAACGCGAAACCGGACCAACTTTTTCCTCCTCCCCTCCCCTCCTCCCTCCCCTCCCCCCCTCCTCCCCCTTCTCGCTACATTTAATTAACGAGTTTGGATTCGAAATTTCAACCTCGGACACAGATATCTCGCTAGAATCGCAATCTCTCTCTCTCTCTCTCTCTCTCTCTCATCCATCTCGGTATACATAGTTTTGAAAAAACTAGCGCGATTCGCCATTTGGTGCCATTCAATCTCGGATCGGATAAACGGAAAGTAATCCGTGCTGAAATGGCAGCGATCTGTAATTAGCTTTTTTCCTTTTTTTTCTACGCCGTTGTATGATTGATGCAATGGTGAAAAAAAAAAAAAAAAAACAACGAAAGGACGAACGTTGGAAAAAAATTTTCAGTATCGGCGTAACGATGTCGACCTATTGATCGGATAAATTTATCCCGAAATACAGGGCAGCGTTACGTATATGGGAATTGTGTTTTTAATTGCAACGTTTCACGATCAATTCGAAGGATAGGACAATCGCGCCTACGATGAGAAATCGTTGGCCGAACGAGGACGAATTTTTTTATTATCGCGAAAACGGGGTCGATTAATAAAGCGGTTTAATAAAGAGAAACGGAGGAACGGAAGTTTTCTTCGCGATTCGTATTTTGGCCAAGGTTCGAAAACCACCTCGACGACAGCAACGATTTGTTCTTAAAATTTGCGAGATCTGGTGCCTCGCAAATGATGGAAAATTTAAATACGTACCTGGAATATCTGGCGCACTCGTAAACTATTTCGGGAGCGGTATTCGCCGCCCTTATCCGTGGATAGTTGCACCGTCGAAAGGAACCAAAATACGCGTCCGCCTTTCCCAGTAGTCGTCCCTGAAATCAGGAAAACACGCGCGTATCGACCAACTCGACAACCTCCGAAAGTAGTCTTTCGAGGGAAGAATTCTCGAGGATCGAGATATTTTTGAAAAACGGTTTCCATACGCGCGTTGAGCGGACGATTTCTTTATACACAGGGAGAGAAGGGGGGACAGTGTTTCGCATCTCTGGAACCCTTGATTCGGAAGCAAAACCGTTGACCCGGTGCCAAGTAGTTTCTTCTTGGGAGCGAGAGATTAAGTTTTACCGAACGTTCCACGTTTCTTGCGATCGCGAGACCGATCGTAAAACGCTTCGCCTCGCCTCGTTTCGTTTCGCCAGTGGAATAAAGCGGGTAAAAGTCGGACAGGATTTCCCGGTGTATTATTCTTGGCCGAGACACCGAGGCAAATTCGATGGGTCTGGCGGTAAGAATCGGGTCTCGAGTAAGAAGCGAAATTTTTCCTCCCGTAAATCATCCTCTTGCGTTCCCCGGGAATTTCTTGGGATGTGAAAAAAAAAGAGAAAGAGAAAGAGAGAGAGAGAGAGAAAAAAATCCTTAATTAATCCCAGCGCGAAAGTAGGAAAAGGTGGTCGTAACGATCGCCGCTCGTAGAGATTGTTTTTTCGCCGAGAAGGGGGAGGGAGAGGAACGAGAGGAGATTTCTCCTTAAACGAACGGATCCGACTGCTTCTTCTCTCGGACTGAACACGTAGAGGTGCTTCTCTACGCGAACGAAGAAGCGAGCGCAGGAAGGCAAATGTAAATTCACTTATGCATTTATTCATCCCGCTACTCGAGTATTTTCAAAGCCATTTAGAGCCCCCTTCTGCGTTTCGCTGCTCCACAAGGAATATACGTGTGTGTATGTGTATATATATATGTATATGTATATATATATATATATATATATATATGTTTCGAAGGGACACTCGTGCACGGATGCCGCGATGTCGAAATTATTCATCGACTGTTTTTACGCCCGTTTCCCCTGTCGGTTTAATCACCAGTCTTGCCGCTAATTTAACCAACCAATTCGTCACGATTTACTCGTCGTCGTCTTTTTTAGAAGAATCGAGGTTGGTATATGAAAAAGAAAAAGGAAAGAAAAAAAAAGATAAATATTCGGATCGGTAAATTTAATTCCGTCGAAACTATCCACGTACGCAATAAGAGGGGAAGGGAAGGGAAGAGAGGAGAAAAGCGTTAAAGAAGACGAGTTTTTTCCACGAGAAAGTTTCTTTCTTTCTCGTGGACGAGAAGAAAGAATTTCCCCTCGGTTCCTTTTTCAGCGAGCGAGAGAGAGAGAGAGAGNGAGAGAGAGAGAGAGAGAGAGAGAGAGAGAGAGAGAGAGAGAGAGAGAGAGAGAGTGCTCGAGCCCAATTTACGAAACAAGCATCGTTCCCTCCGTTTCTCTTTAGCCGGGTTAAGTGGAGGTTCGCGATCGCGGGGAGATCCACCGCGTCGATGACGTCGGGCGGTCGTCGCGAGCCCTCTCCACCGGAGAGGTTGGAGATTGCGAGTTGGTTTACGATCTAATTTGGCCGGGAAGGAGAGGGGAGAGGGGAGAGAGAAGCCGCCATTGGCCAGGTAACACCGACCTATTCCTACGAGTTTCAAAGTTGCCTCGTGTCGCTCTCTCTCTTTTTCTCTCTCTTTCTATCCTCCGGTAACGAAGGTAGTTCGTTTCGCCTGGCTGGATGACCGAAACTTTTTCCAAACTCGTCGTCTCGTTATCCCGAAAACGGGAGCGGGCGACGCGTACACGCGAGAACAAGTTGGAGAGCGAGAAACTCTTCTCGAAACTCCTTCGTTCGTTGGTTGGTTCGTTGGTTCGTTCGATTCCGTAATTGGCCTATTTCGAAACGCGTTTCGTTGACACGCGCAGTGTTCGATTTTCACCGGATGGATAGATGGGAAAAAAAATCCAAGACGATTTATATTGGATGGAACGAAAATTGTTGGGATTCGAAAATGGAATTTACCACTGTCACCGCTGATGAGCGCGGTTTCGGCACAAAGAGAGGGAGGGAGGGGGAGGGAGGGAGGAGATCGAATAGCAGTCGATCGAAATACGAGGGAGGAGTATATCGGTCGCCGAGTAATCGGATCACGCTTAATTACACGGTGAAAATCAACAGTTAATGAAGAGAATTAGCGAACGGTTTGCAGGGAACGGAGGAGGGGAGGTTAACGAGGTTCGAAGAGAGAAGTCTTGAATTTCGCGTGTTTCCCCAAGTTTCGTTGTCGTTTCGTCGTTTCTGTTCGGGCCGCGGTCGACAAAGTCGTAAAGTCGTTCGCTATTTAATCGTAATATCGAGAAAGTTGTACATCTTACGCGTAATCTCTCCTTCATCTTTATCATCCGCGTACTTCTTTCGAATATATTAATCGTTGGATCGTTTGAGCGAGAGGAAAAATCCATTTCCGGCGGCAGGTACACAACAGGGGCGAAGTTTGCGAAACCTATCAACGTTTGCCCCGCATCAGCGGAGACATTAATACGGGTTGTCGTTGGCGATAGAGTTGGCAAGCAAGTTGGACGGGTGGGTGGTTGGTTGGTTGGTTGGTTGGTTGGACGTGTCGCGTGCTGGGACGTTTTCGAAGCTCGAAATTGCCGGAGTTTTGCGGCAATTTAACGCTCCCACGATCGACGGGACAATTTTCCTCTCTCAGCCTTTTCCTCTTGCGCTTTCGCGAGCCCGATCGCGTGCATCGTTGTACGCGGAAACGTGCGCAATTCCTCCTCCTCCTTCTCTTTCGCTTCGTGCATCTAGACGCCTCGTCGTCGTCGTCGTCGGACAAAAACGATCTCGTACGGTTTTATGACTATGTATGGCGACGGCTAACGGCTCGATGAAAGCTCGATACCGTCAAAGAACATCGAGAAAACGTGGACATCTTTTTAACATCTCCTTTCACCATCGACCGAATGCTTCTACATAGCTTCTTTGTATAGAATTTGTTCTTATTTCTCTTTTTCTTTTTTTTCCGAGGTGACATCCTCGTCAACCGAGAAAGAAAGCAAAAAAAAAAAACCCGAGAATCGATCTCCTTCTTTCGACGACCAATCGCGAGAAAGCGCGATATAACGTTGATATCTACTTAGGGTATATTATATTTAACAGCGATGTTCGATTGAATCCCTTTATCGAAGCGAAGTGAAAAAAGGCGAAGCATTTCATTTGCGAGTATGATGCAAATGCGAAATATTATTGTTTCTCTTTACACGCCGCGTCACGAAAATCCATCCATCCGATCGCTGTTTATTAATGCAACGAGTGTGTTCAATGCGTGAAACTCGTTGGGAACGATATGTGGGCCGATCGATCGCGCGTCGCAATTAATATCGCCGACTCGACGATGCATTCGAGACGACGTCGTCGTATCGAGACACGTACGCGTATTCGATTTCGATCCGCGTGCGTAAATTTCAAGAGGGAAAGGGAGGACAGAAAGAAAACTAGCATTCCAGCGTTCCATCGTTCGTCAACCGATCAATGGTGGCGAGGCGATCAATTTTCGAGCAACGATCGATCGACCGATCGATCGTTGATCCGTGATCCGCGATTTCCCGTCGCCTCCGCGAGAAACGGAAAGGAAGGAGAATCCTCCCTCACCTGAATCCAATAAGGCAGGTAAAATCCGGAACAGGCGAGGATCGATGCCACGGTGGACAGTGTCGCCCACAACGCACACAACACTGTCATCTCATCGGTCGTTTCGAATCGTCCTCTCTCTCTTCTCGATGTTTCTCCGCAGCTCGGTTCCTCACCGGTATGTCCCTGCTCTCCTCTCCTCTCCTCTTCTCTTCTTCTCGTCACTCGCGCATCGCGAGCAAATCCGCTATCCAACTCTCGAAGCCAGGATCCTCGACGTTTTTTTCTCCTCCTCCTCCTCTTCGTTGATCAAACTCGATTCACCAAAAACTAATAAACCGAATACACTGAAAAAACGAACAAACGAAACTTCACTTTTTCTTTTTTCTTTCGTTACCGTATTTTTACACTATCGAGGATCGACGCGACCTCGCGCGCCCGTCTACGCGACCGACCGACCGGATAAAAATAGAAACGCGTTTAAACGCGTGAAACGGGAGAGCAGACTCACGGTCAAGGTTCGAGAAGGGCGAACGGTATTCGCGCTATCCTCTAACGACGGCCACGATCCATCTGTCGGTCGACGTCTCACCACCGCGTCTCGGAACGAAGAACGTTTCTCGAGTGGAGAGGTCGGTCGGAGGGGCACGCGTCGTTCGGCATGATCGCGAGACGAGAAGAATAACCGAACGCGTTAGAAGGGAACGTGGTTGTTAATTATAGCCGAGAAGCGGAGAAGCGGCGGAACGCGTCGAGTCGGAGTCGGCAGTTCTCGAGAAAAATTCATCGCTTCGTCGTTCGGTTCAGCGGCGGAGGAGGAAGGTGAAAAAAAAGGGAACGGACAAAGAGGAGGAACGCGCGCTCTCCTTCGTCCCCGACACTTTTACTCCTCCACCGATGTTTAATTATAGACGCGCGCGCGCGAGCGCGAGAGAGAAAGAGGCGGCCGAGTGATGGTGCTCGGCGCCGCTTCGTGACTGCGACTGAACCGAAGGAACGGTTCGCTTTTCCGCCGGCTCGCTCCGCCACGCCGCTCTCTCTGCCTTCGTGCGCGTCGCCTCGCCGAATGTCGGGACGCGCCGCGCCGCGGCGCGCGCTCCACTGCCCTCTTCCCCTCCCTCCACAACATGTGTGCGCTATTCCTATACCACTCCTATACTCGTTTCAACGCGAGTAGCAGCTTGCTTTTTTTCCCTCTTCTCTCGTCTTCCTTTCTCTTGGCATCGATGCGTTCGAGAAAAAGAAGAAAAGAAGAAAAAAAAAAGAGGGGGGAAGAAAAAATATTTTTAATCAAGATGACCACCTCAACTCCTTTCCCCTTGGCTACCTGTTGATGTCTTCTTTGCCTTCGTCTCGCGATTCGTCTTTATATAGAATAATCGAATGATCGGTAATCG